>NC_060954.1:22052102-22052298 GCF_022045245.1 Lucilia cuprina
ACAAATACGCTGACAGCCTACGTTTTTTAGATGATGTGAAATGCAAAAGGAAGTACGAATAAATACGCATTTGTATTAACAATATAAATACATATCTATGTATGTATACTTTCAGAACTATATCTAATGTGCCCGATTTATCGGTGGATACAACAATCGATGAAACTGACACTGAATTCATCACAACAACATCATT
>NC_060954.1:22052308-22052459 GCF_022045245.1 Lucilia cuprina
AATAAACGAGAGGATATTCAAAATCAAATGGAAAAATTTTTAAATAAAGCAACAGAATCTCTCGAAAATATAAGTTCAAAAATTAATCCAACTGCACAGCTCTTCGGAACTTTGGCAAATAAAATTCAGGATGCTAATCTAACGATGCAGC
>NC_060954.1:22052469-22053452 GCF_022045245.1 Lucilia cuprina
ATGCAGCAAATTAATGAAATTGAAAGCGCGGTTTGTTCATTAATTTATTCAAAAATAAGTGAATATGCAAATTCATAAATATTTGACCACTTTTTTTAATTGCATTTGTTATATTACTGTGTTTCTATTTCTTGTTTGTTCCCTGATAAAATATAATAATTTTTAATATTAAACAAAATACAGGACTTTTTATTTATAATGTTAGGTTAGGTTAGGTTGATAGGAGGATGTATACTACATCAAATCCGAAGAAATACACCTAGGCCACTATCGGGCCTGTTGTGCGCTCCTTATCATGAAAAAAAAAAATAAAACGGAACTGACTGAATTATTTTTCAGTGTTCAGGAACTCAGTTTCCTGAACGTAATTCCTAAAAATCTTCCAATCAGTGTTAGTTAGGAATGTTATTTCCGGAATAACATCACTTCCAAAATACTTGGATCTAACTTCGACGAATGCCTGACAGTGGCAATGAAAGTGCTCCAGAGAGAGTCCTCTCCACATGCTCTACATTCGTCTGAATCCGCACGTCCAATTTTGTATAGATGTGCACGTAATCCTATGTGTCCACTCAGAATACGTACCATCATACTAACCTCAGACTTGCTCATTTTGAGGAGATTTCTCGTCTTGCTCTCATCAGGGTCACCCCATAGAATCTTCGTGGTTCTACCCACTGTTTCATTATTCCAAGAGGCCTTATGGGTTTCTCTCACCCATACTTTTAGATCAGTTTTTGTTGCGTCGAATGGTTTTGCGTTTGTCAGGTTAACTGCCTCGAGCTCCCTTCCTTTTAAAGCTACTACATTCGCCCTTTCGTTACCGACTAATCCCGAGTGGGCTGGTACCCATATATATTTAAATCTGGTACCCATAATAATTCTAAAATCTACTAAATATGTATTGTAGATATTAACAAAGCACAACAATAATTAGTATTATACATCCCTTCATTAATATACTTTTGTTCATTTTCACTGCA
>NC_060954.1:22053552-22083560 GCF_022045245.1 Lucilia cuprina
TTCAAAATTAAAATTTTTTAAGATTTTTTTCAACAAGTATTAAATTTGACATCATATATTTTCTAAAATATTTATCGCTTTAGTTCCTAATTAAACCTATGTCATGCAGTTTGAAAATATTTTATTTAAAATATTTCTGTTTTAAGGTATGAATCATGACATCAAACAAGGTCTTAGTCAAGGATATCTCAAAAAAGACACCATATTTTTTCTTTATTCCTTCACATAAGATTGCTTATAGTGTTTTCAATAAAATATACAAATTTCAGAATGAGACAATGAGGGAATCTCAAGTAAATTAATTTTTAATAAAAAAATCCAATTTTAAAATATCTTGAATATTATGAAACTACAAGACATAGGCTTTAATTGGGAACTAAAACGATTAAAATCGGATAAACAGTTTAGTAAATACACGATGTTACATTTAATGCTTGTTGAAAAAAATTCAAAAAATATGAACTTTAAAAATCGATAAAATCTGGACCGTAACGAATTTGAAAATTTTGGAAAACTTTAAATAGTCTTTTTCATTTTTCATCTAAAACATCTTGTTTAATTATGTTAAAATTGCGACCTGTACGTTATACCTGTACAGCCAGCCGCACAGACGGGTAGACATGGCTTAATGGACTTTTAAAAACTTGATATGAATTTAGCACTTTTTTCAGTGAATTTGCACTTTTTTGACAGTCATTTTGCACTTTATTCTATGGGAGTTCTGGCAACACTGTTAATCAGCGCTGAGTTCTAATATTACTTCATATTTTCTCCATCACATCTGGAATCTGAGATATTATGTCCTGAGTTTTGAGAAATATAACATTTTTACATAACATGCTTTAAATATAACATTTTACAAAGTACAATTTCGGAATAATATTTGTATCGTTGCTATGAGATGCCATACATTTCCTGGGAAAACTTCATCAAATTATATCAAAGATATTAACATTGAGGGACGGACACCATATCAACATATAACGCCCATTCCAATTTAAAAATGTATAAATATATTTCAGAAATTACAAACTTTAGCAAAAAAAATATTTTAGTACTTTGGATTGTAAGAAAGCTTTAACTGAATACTCTCCCAGAGGCAAGGTTCACAAACATGGGTACCAGCCCACTCGAGAGTAGTCGGTAACGAAAGAGTGAATGTAATAGCTTTAAAAGGAAGGGAGCTCAAGGTAGTTTAACTGACAAACGCAAATCCATTCGACGCAACAAAAGCTGAACTAAAAATATGGGTGAGAGAATCCCATAAGACCTCTTGGAATAATGAAACAGTGGGTAAAACCACGAAAATCCTATGGGGTGTCCCTGATGAGAACAAGACAAAAAATCTCCTCAAAATGAGCAAGTCTGAAGTTAGTATAATAGTACGAGGACAGTGAAACTCTGGAGCACTTTCTTTGCCCCTGCCAGGCATTCGTCGAAGATAGATCCACGTATCTTGGAAGTGATGTTATTCCGGAAATAACTAACACTGATTGGAATAATACATTCAGTTCTTTTTTTAATGATAAAGAGCGCACAACAGGTCCGATTGTGGCCTAGGTGCATTTCTTCGATTTGATGTAGTACACATCCTCCTATCAACCTAACCTAAGTACTTTGAGATCCAAAAAAGTACTCTCTGAAATATTTTTTGATACTGAAACAAAATCTCTTTTTCCATCCGTGCTTAGTACCCCACATACTTAATTTCATGTTCCTAGGTTCAATATTTCAGAAACTTCAAAAAGTATCTTTTGTAGAAAATTATCCTTTAAAGGGTTCTCAGTTAATCCGGGAATACTTAATTTCTATTTCTAGGTTCAATATTATAGAAAATTCAAAAAGTACCTTTTGAAGAACGAAAAAAGTACCAAAATGTCCCCTTTTATGTGTTCTAATTTACTACAGGCTCTATATTAGTGCGCTCTTGCTCTGCTACTCTCGCTCTGCTTTGTTTTTGTAATTAAGAATAACAATAACAAAATTAACCGTATGTATTTTGTTTTTTTGCAATTTTTGTCTAAGCATTGATAAAAAAATCTAAATTTTGTATAAAATTTTCAGAGGTGGTCCTCTGAAAATCGGTTCATATAATATGTAAGTACCTTCTCGGAATATAGCATTATTATTTCATTATTTTAAAACACAAAAAAAGTTAAAACGCTATATTCGGCCGTGCTGAATTTTTAATAACCTCCACTACTTTTATATTAAAAATTTTTTATTCGGTAAAATATTTGTGAAAGTAATTTTTCTCATGTTTTTTAATAGAATAAATATTACAAAAACCATTTTCTTTTATATGTTAATACCTTGCCAGCAAATTTGAGTTTAATTTTGAATACATGAACTAAATAGTCACCGTAAAGGCTCAACTTTATGTTTCTCCGTGCAAAGTTAAAAAAATACAAAAACAAAATACATTACGGTCTAATTTTGATCATCATTTTGTTAAGTTTTAGTGCGTTTTAATAAGGAAAATTAAATTATAATAAGCAGATAGAATATAAATTTCAAAAACGAACACTTGTTTATACACTAAAAATATCATTTAATGCAGAATCATTCTTGCTCTCAAAATTCAGAAGAAAAAGTTTTTGCACATTTCAGTAAATATATTTATTTCATTGTGATCAGTTGTGTGATATATTGTGAAATTAAGATTTTGTAATAAATTGTGTTAATTTTAAATTTAATATATCAAAAACATACGTTTAATATATAATAAGCATAAGTGAGAGATTAGTGAGTGTAAAACAATATAAAAAAGGAGAAATAAAAAAATTATTATAAAGTCCCTTTTATAACATAAATGTGCATTCTAAACATAAAATAAGCGACTAATATTTTACGAATACGGTAGGTATTGTTTATCATTATAGTTATAATAATGTAACTAGTTAAATACGGTGAAAAAGGCTTTCGATGGACCGATCGGTAAAAAGAAATTTAAATTATTTGTTCAAGACTTTATTTGGTAATGAGTAAAAAATGTTTACGTAAGTGTTGAAAATGTTGGGAATAACGAACAATATGGATGATCGTTACACAAATTTAAAGCAGACGTCGGCGCTAGTTTTGTTCTGAATATGAAAATTTTCGGCAGTTTACATGTATACAGCACGATCGCATACGAACTTCTTAAGAAGAGCGTCAAAAATACAAATATTTTATTTAGTTGCTAAGCAACATTCAACAAAGTAGGTTGATGTCGCTTTGTTTCAGAAATTGCAAATGCAATTTGAAAAAAACAAAAACACAACTTCAAAAAAGTGTCCGTAATGAACGTCTTCATCGGTCCATAAGTAAGAATAAAATGTTCAAATATGGCTTTCGCAACTGATTTTGCGCTTTTATCTTGAATAGGTACCGTTACAAGATATTTTGTCATGTCGCATATTATTGTGACAGCATATGAATTTCCGTTATATGATTTTGGTAGTGGACCTATAGTGTCCACTATTACCTTATCAAATGATTTAGCTGGTGTATTTGTCAAAGTCAATGGCATTTTTGTGTGTTTTGTAATTTTAGCCGACTGGCATTTTTGGCACACTTTAACATATTTCGTAATATCACGAATCATGTTCTTCCAGAAATAATATCTTTTTATTTTATTAAGAGTTCTTAAAATACCAGAATGTCCGCCCTCCGCTGGATCATCATGATATTGTTTCATTATCTCTGTTATTAAATTAGCATTTGTTACGTGGATCACCTTATTAAGTAGCGCTATTTTTAATACTTTTAATAATTTATTGCCCATTTCCTTAAATTCATTAATAGAGACAAATTCGAAAATTTTCTCACTAGGTGCCACTTGTAATTTATTAATTTTCAGTTTACCGGCCACTTCTTCGAGCCTTGGGAAAAATTGTCCTAAGTCAAATTTCCCATTGATAAAAAATTCATTTATTTTCATACATGCAAGTTTCGATTTACCACGTTTGATATAAAATGTATGTGGGTCAATTTTTAGCTTGCAAAATTTTTTGACGTCAGAATTCATAATTGGGTTAAATACATTCGGCTTCTCATGTTTATTTTCTAAATGCTTTTTGTTTAATGTAACTGGAGATTTTTCAAGTGACTCTTTTGCCATTTATCGTGTTGTTATTTTGTATACATTTTTATTTTTCATTTCTTTCAAATCATTTATGGTTATACGCGATAATGCGTCAGCAACATAGTTATCGTTTCTAATGGCAACTATAAAAACTCTTTCTTTAAATCGAGAAAGTTGGCATATGTTGGTGAATTTTTTCTTCCTTAGTTGGTCTGTCAATATTCAAACATTTGTAAGATTGGTCAAATTCATCTCTAATTATTCTAACCTTTTTTTTACTATATCCGACCACTTCATCTATACTCTTTTCAAATCGTTAGCTCGGATTGTATATTTCTTCTTTAATTTTTTTATTATGTAAGGCGTAAAGACGCAACAATGTATTTAAACCCAGGATCGGCAGACATATACTACTACATTTTGCACTTGTATAAGTGAAAGAGCGAAAAATCAAGAAATGAGAAATCATTATACTCTCATCTCCACAAAAATGCATGTATGGAAAACTGATATTTAGAAATAATATTAATGTAACACAAAACTGATATTTTTTAGTTTAAAAGTAGCAAATATTTTTTGCCCTGTTTTGCACATATTTATTTTAAATATTAAAATATATGTATATAAAAACACAAATTTGAGCTTTTTAACTATATTTGTAATTAAATATATACATATTAAAGGTAAACATTAAACAAAAGTACATTAAATTTTGGTTAATTATTATAATTTGCAAATTATGTTGAAAGAAAAAATATTTTAAAAAGTTAATAATTCTAAAATCTACTAAATATGTATTGTAGATATTAACAAAGCACAACAATAATTAGTATTATACATCCCTTCATTAATATACTTTTGTTCATTTTCACTGCAAAAGCAAGAAACGAGCGACGACACAACTTTTTTCTATGACAGCTCAAATGAGACTGAATTGTGTTTTCTATGCGTGTGAGTAATCTGTGTAAATTTAGTAACGGCCAAAAAACACTGTATATAGGAGTTGCCGATCGTGGCTCTAAGATAAAGTTTCAGAAGGTTTGAGAAGGAAAACTTAGCACCACAAAAGGCGTTCTATGGCTGATTCTTTAACGTTAAGGACCGAATCTGTTCTGTGCAAACTTCAACGGACTTGTTATGTTTTATGATCACATTATATGTATGTTTGTATATTGTACATAAACATTATGTATCTTTATTTGCAGCAATATTGTTATAACTAAAAAAAAGAAAAATTTTCTTGTTGCCCACAACTTGAGATTATTAGTCAGAATTATCATTCTTATTATACAAACTTACAAATATCAACTGTAAACTAGTTATTTAAAATTTAGACGCAAAAACTTTTTTTATATGGAGATAAAAAACATAAAAATTTATAAACCTTTTAAGTTGAAATTTTAGTTTTTGAGATACAATACTCTGGCTGCAAAGGAAAGATTTTTCATTCAGTCTACTACAAAATGAATTTAAGAAAAATTTCGTAATTCAGTTTGGAGTAGATTTGAATAAAAATTTAAAACTTTCAAAGTACTTAGAATGTAATTCAAACATGAATGAATACAGTATATGAATGAATTAAAATAAAGTCGTTGAATTAAGCTATTGAATTAATTCCTGAGAATTAAGAAAAGGATTGGAAGATTAAACTTTATATTTCTGAATTCGGACTTTGGTGAATTAAGCTCAAATTGAATTGATTAATTCGAATCTCTGATTGGTAATCAGAGTTTAAATATTAAGCAGCTAATATTGTATTTATGTGGAATCATTTATAAAATTTTCCAAGCTAAAGATATTTTTGTTTTTAGTACCTAATATATACATATATGCTATGAAAACTAATTTATTAAATATTTTTGAAGAAGTTGCTTTAGTTGAAAATTTAAAAAACATATAATAAATTGATTAATACTTTTTGGTGCAAATATATACGGCTGTAAACAAATGCAAAAAATTTTTTACGTGTTTTTATTTTTTAGTTTTTTAATATTCCATGTGCGCGCATTAATTAAATTAAATTTAAGCAAAGGTGTTCAATTAGTGTAGTAATTTCACGCAATGTAAAGTATGTCTTTTTGATGTCAGAGATCTAAGGAGAGCAGGACCATTATAAACTTGCCAAAAATAGCCATAATTTTTTAAAAATGTGACATTTTTAAATGTGTCATTCATAGCGTAAATTTAATCCCGTTATAATCAACACAGTTTTCGATGATGCTCGTTTAGTTTAGGAGTTATAACCCAAAACGTAATTTAAAGCATAAACCACTGACCGATTTCAATAAATATACAAGAAAATTATTGAGGACAATCAAGCCATAGAATAGCAATGTTTGTTAACACAATATTAAGAAACAAAGGGAAAACCAATATTTTTTAAAGAAAAAATCAACTTTAGCTAAATTGGTACATTATTGTATATTTTTGAAGCTTTAAAATATTTTTATAATCGAAGTAGCCGCATTAAAAATATCGTACCTAGTAAAGTATATTTTCAGTAAATTCAATCATCCTCCATAATTTTCATGTACATTTTACATATATTTTACGATATATATTTCCATTTAACTGAAATTGATTCTACTTTTAATAACACTAGGTAACAACGATTTTGTTTAGGATATAAAACCTATATGGTTTTCTTTGTTTAGGACGTCTAAGACCACAAAAAAGTATTTAAAAAATCTAGGATGTCAAATCTTTTAATTATTCATTAAGAAAAAAAAAACACTAAAAAGGGTTTGGAAGAACAAATTTAATATTTAAAGCTTTAGTTATTTTTTATATAAACAATTTTATGGGTCTTATTCTCAACACTTTAGCAGATGTAATCTTATCGCAAAAATATTAAAAAATTCAGTTAAAATAATCCTAAATCTTGGTGAATAGATGTCAGGTTTATTACTCATACTTCAAAGAGCTTTTAGGAAACAATATAAATGTTGATGTAACAAATGCATTATGAGGGTTATATTCAAATACGCAAGTTTGTGATTCTGGAATAAATTATCAATAATATTTTCGAAATTAAAAAAAAATAACAAAAATAAATTTCAAAAATTTGGTAAGAACAAAGAGAACAAGTTATATTGAATCTTTTTTTCTGAGTTGATTGATAGGTTCCCAAAAGTAGCACAAGCACCCATAATCGATACTAATTTTCTCCAAATTTAACAGCACTCCTGAAGGATGATGCCATATTAAATATGACCTTAATAAGTTTTATAGGATCTTAAATGCCTCTATCAAATTCCATAAGAATCCAAGCGTCCATAATAACTTGCTTAAAATCATGTGCAGCTATGAAATTCTTCATAATCAGGTTTACCTCTTTCAGAAAATAAATTTATTCCTAATAAATTATTAAAACATATTAGTATTATGATACATTCGAAAAAATGATTTGTTTTAAAACATCCTTCTAAGAGCTCGGTCCGCGATCCAAAGTATTAGTATCGTATTCCGAAAATAAAACCTATACACAATAATAAAATTTAAGCATAAATCTAATAAATGAGCAAATCTTGGTAAAACGTGATGTTATTCGGCATTCCCGAACTTTTACCTGTTTTTACATGTTTATACATTTCTATTTTATTGTATATATATTAAATTTTAATGTAGTCACTTCATTGTAGTGACACCAAATTTTTTAACAAAACAGCTTATTTTTTCAAACATTTTTCACAATTATTTCACAATAATATTTAAAATAATTCACATCTTAATACAGTGTAAATTATAAATTACAGTCAACATATGCAAAAAAAAATTTGTGAGAATTTCTTAAAATTTCACAAAACATCTCAAAACTAAATTTTTGCAGTTCTCTAGACAAATTAAACTTTAAAGTTCTTTAATGATAAAAAGTGCAAAATAGAAGAAAAAATGCCAAAAATGCACTTTTAATGCTAAAAATTTCTAGCAAAAGACGAAAAAGTGCTAAAAAGCATCTAGCACTTTTTTCTAAAAAAATGAGTGCAGCCGACGAGAAAAAAGTGCTGGAATTGCACTTTTAATGCCGTTATGGCAACACTGCCTCCTGGAATAATGAAACGGTGAGTAGAGCCACAAAGATCATTTGGGATGACAATGATGAGAACAAGACGAGAAATCTCCTCAAATGAGCATGTCTGAAGTTAGTATGACGGTAAGTAATCTAAGTGAACACACAGGATTACAAGCACATCTATACAAAACTGGCCGTGCGGATTCAGACGAATGTTGAGCATGTGGAGGGGACATTGAAACACTGGAGCACTTTCTTTGCCGCTCGAATTGAGATCTAAGAATATTTTATTCCGAAATAACATGATTTTATTCCAGAAATAACATTCCTGACTAACACTGATTGGAAAATTCTTAGGAATTACTACCAGGAAACTGAGTTTCTATACATTGAAAAATAATATATTCAGTGAACATTTGTTTTCCTGAAAAGAAGCGCACAACAGGTCCGATAGTGACCTAGGTGTATTTCTACGGAGTTTTTTTGACATTTCATGTGAGAAACTTCTCACAAAATTTTCTTACCGAAACACTTTTACTCACAAATTTCAAATAACATACTTCAAAAAACTTAAATGACGGATTGTTCTCACAAAAAGAAACAACTGAAACACTTGTGAGAAATAAAATTTTGTTTAAATTCACTTTTATTATACCCTACACCACTTTAGTGGGGAGGGTATATTAGGTTTGTACTGATGTTTGTAACATAGAAAAATATTCGTCCAATACCCACCTTAAAGTATACCAATCGGCTTAGAATCATTTTTTGAGTCGATTAAGCTATGTCCGTCCGTCCGTCTGGCTGGCTGTCCATGTTGTAGCATAAAACATGTATCGCTTATGCCGACAGAATATTGAAAAAGCAATTAAAAATAATATCATATTACAAAGTCGATTAAACAGTCAATACTTTAAATATTTTACTGATCGTGGCTTTGTTTGTATGTATTTCTTGCTATATAGTTTTTTAACTTGTCTAATACCATGTGACGGTATTATAGGAATGGATTTCATTAAAAAATATAACTGCATTCTTGAATTTAGCCAAGATCATGATTCTTTTATTTTAAGGCCTGAAAACATTCCACAGCAGATAGAAGTACCAATTATATCTGCTCACAGCGATATTACTTTGCCAGCCAGAGCAGAGGTCGTTCGTCAAGTGAAATTTACTCATGCTGAACAAGAAATATTGGTTCCAAATCAGGAGCCCCAAGAAGGTGTATTTATAGCTAACACATTGGTTAAAACTGACAAAGCTTTTATTAGGATTTTAAATACCAATAATTGCCAAACATTGGTTAAAACTGACAAAGCTTTTATTAGGATTTTAAATACCAATAATTGCCCTGTAGTATTAAAACAATCTAGTATAAAAACAGAAAATTTTACTGATTATGATATAGTCACAAATAATAATATAAACAATACCAAAGAAGATCAGAAATAATGAAAACTTTAAAGAAACAATTTCCAAAACAATTTGAAAAAACATTAACTTATCTTTGTTCTGATTATAGTGATATTTTTGGATTAGAAACGGAAACTATAACAATAAACAATTTTTATAAACAAAAGTTGAGAGTAAATGACACAACTCCGATATATATAAAAAATTATCGTATACCACATGTACACAAAGAAGAGATAGATAGACAAGTTAAAAAACTTATAGATGATAAAATTATTGAACCATCTTACTCTGAATATAATAGTCCAATACTATTGGTTCCAAAGAAATCTCTTCCTAATCTCTTTTTAACTTGTCTAACCTTGTGCGCAAGGTACAATTTTGAAGATAATTAGATGAAATTTGGCACACATGCTTCTTTTGGCCCAAGGACGAAGCCTATTGAAAATGGTTAAAATCGGTCCATTATTTCGACTAGCCCCCATACAACCGTACCCCCCAAATAGGGCCTTTTGGCTTATAATTATTTTAAATGATCTATTATGTTAACAAAAGTCGACAAAACTTAGTTTTATAGAACTTTAAATGACACTACCGATTTTTGTAATGATCGGGCTTCATTTGATCCTATACCCCATACAAACTCCCCTTCAGAAAATGACTTAAAAGTCAAAATTCACTTACAAACACTAATAACACTTTTAAATTCTACATAAATATTATTGAAGAAGACTTAACTCCCCCTACCAACATTTTTAAGGATAGGACCATATTTTGCCCTACTCCCCTTTGAGCCCTCTTATAAAAAATTTTTTTTGCCAAAATAAAAATACTATAAATAATCCCCATTTTTAACATACATACTGACAGGTGTAGGGTATCATATGGTCGGCTACGCCCGACTATACATTCATACTTGTTTTTTTTTAATTTTATGGTTTTATGTGATAAAATGATCGATACTAGAGTTACAGAAATGTGGCACTGGAAACATTAGCTATATTGTCTTAAAATTTAATAAGAAACCAAAATATATGTGAAATTTTATGGCAAGTGACCCAACTTAAAAATCGATGTCTTCCGATTTGTATACAATTTTTATAGATCTATGAGTCCAAAACGTCCAGAGGAGTTCAGATTTTTTTTTATTATTTTTTCAAAATGGGCCCTTTTTTGGCTTATAAGAAAGCTTATCCCATTTCCTTGAAAGGCTTTATAGTCCCATAAGGGGATGCGAGTAGGATATCTTTCATTTTTCTACAATATTTTGCACTTAATTATCCCCTTTTTTCGAAATGGACATTTATGTTATATTTTTTGCTCAAAAGAAAGCCTTTAAGAGCTTTGTGATTATTTAGGGGTATATGTGAAAAAAAATATATTTCAAATCAAAAACTTTTGCTTATAAGAAAGTTTATTCAATTTAATTGAAGGGTTTTGTAGTCCCATAATGGGATGCGAGTGGGATATCTATCAAAAATTGAACTCAAGAATAATATTTTTTCAATATTTTGCACTTAATTTTCCTCTATTTTTTCAAAATGAACTTTTTTGTTGTATTTTTTTGTTCAAAAGAAAGTTTAGAACATTGCCTTTAAGAGCTTTGTGATTTGTCTGATAGATGTAAAAATGCTGGGATTTCTTATGAGGGACTAATTAGGGTTTGGTTTATAATTGACGAAAGAAATTCAATAGGATCTATTTTGATAATTACTTTAATGATTATTTTCATTCATCATAATTTGTTCATTCATTCAGGTACTCAAAATGCTGAAATGTTTGCCCTTCGAATAAAATTAAAAATTTTTTTAAGATCAATAGCTATTACTTTTAATTAAAAGATACAGCTGAGTAAAGTGGTAATTATGTATGTAATAAAGTATCGAGACTACTTAAATTCGTAGTAAATATGTATGTAAATAAAACAAGTAAGAAGTTATAGTCGGGCAAAACCGACCATATAATACCCTACACCTGTGTACGAAAAAAATGTTATTTAGTTTTCATAATAAAGCATATAAGTTGAATTGTACCTTGCCTTAGATATACTAAAGCCATTTACTGTTTAATAAAACTGTGGATATTTAAGTAAAATTTTGATGGGGGCTTTTAAGAGGGGCTAGGGTCAAATGAGGCCCTATAATTATAAAGTTCATCAGGGTCATCAAGACTAGTACAGAACTATATATAATTATACATAATTATGAACTAAAAGCCCTATTTGGCGGGTTCAGTACTATGGGGTCTAGGTGAAATAATGGACCGATGTTAACTATTTTCAATAGGCTTAGTCTACAGTACCATAAAAGATCATGTGCCAAATTTCATTGAATTATGTCCAAAATTGCGACCTGTAGTTTGATTACAAGCTCTATTCGGGGGTTAAGTTGTATGGGGGCTAGGTGGAATAATGAACCGATGTTAACCATTTTCAATAGACTTCGTCTACGGTATAATAGAAGATCATTTCGCAAATTTCATTGAATTATCTCTAAAATTGCGACCTGTAGTTTTATTACAATGTTTTCAAGCCCTATTCGGGGGTACAGTTGTATGGGAGCTAGGTGAAATAACGGACCGATCTTAACCATTTCGTCCATGGACAATAGAAGATCATGTACCAAATTTCATTCAATTATCTTCAAAATTGCGACCTGTAGTTTGATTACAAGGTTTACATGGACGGACAGACGGACGGACATAGCTAAATCGACTCAGAAAATGATTCTGAGCTTATGTGTATATTTTAAGGGTGGTATAGGACCAATATTATTGTGCGTTACAAACATCAGCACAAAATCAATATACCCTCTCCACTAAAGTGGTGTAGAGTATAAATACGTAGTGAGCATATGATTGACATTTATTGCAAAAATTAAAAATATCACGTACTTAAGTACCAGCATTTATACGAATGTTAATAAAAATATGTTTGTTGGATTGTGTTCTTTTGTATAAATGATTGTATGTATATACTTATGTACATATGTATTTGAGTAGTTGTTGAGTCGAGGAAATGCACTTGAAATTTTATGGGAAAAGTTTAAAATCTTTGAGGAAACTTTTCTGTTTTATTGAACAACAGAATTAAAATAAAAAAAGTTTAAATCGTTTAAAGAAAGTACATCAGTCAAGGTCACAACTATAAACATTCAAACAAAATAAATATTGCAAGAGTGCTGCCCACACACACATACATATGCATATACAATATGTACCTGCAGTTTGTAGTAGCTCGAAATAGTTATTCAATTCTCAATCGATGTTGTAGCGTTATATGCGTATAATGTCAGCAGCTGCTACAATAGCCGTGGCAATGTTGTTGGTATTTTCTACTTGACTGTTTATTTTAACGTTATTTATGATATTCTCAATTGATTAAAGGTAACCTC
Source organism: Lucilia cuprina (assembly GCF_022045245.1). NCBI lineage: Eukaryota > Metazoa > Arthropoda > Insecta > Diptera > Calliphoridae > Lucilia > Lucilia cuprina. The sequence continues at coordinate 22,066,436 of NC_060954.1, forward strand.
TACATATATTAAAACGAACATTTTTTTAAGTTTAGGATTTAAAATGTCTAAATTATTTTTCTGAATCCAACTGCTTTACGTGAACACCTATCGTGTTGACCTTTTTCACGATGTTATTTTTTCAACTAATGGTTTATCTTCTGTGACGACGTATATGGAATGTGCACTTTGTTCAACTACTTGATCTATCTGATCTCCGACCATTGCTGTCCTGCTCCTTAACTTAAGAGATGGCCTCTGGTGAGACTACCGCAACGTAAGCGGTAGACCGAAGAACGAATCCATCAAATAATCCGATGGCTTTGTTCTAACACACAGAAAACTGTGGTAAATCTGGTATGGACAGAGTTTTCTCTGTACATACCTGGACAAGAAATGGTATCACTTGTATATGATAGCTTTCATACATCGTCTTTCAACTTCTCATTCATCTGACAAACTAATAGAGAACAACATACAACAAACTCATGTACACGGGCTGGCAAGAACCGTGACCGACCGTTTAGTGAAAAATTAAATTTTTTTTAAAACTCTTGCTTGTTTCAAGCAGTTAAATATTTGGGAAAAATATTATCTAAAAGGAATACATTTAGAAATAAAAAACTGCTGGGATGTCCATTCATACAAATACAATGAAATATATTTATTACACAATAGACTTTATTGCCAATTGCAGAACTTTCAATTCTTTTTGAAATGAAAAAAAATCATGAGATGAAAAGCAATATAAGTTCATGTACTAGTACAAGTATACTTAATATACATACATACGTAAGTTTTTAGTTGTATGGGTGTACATAAAGGTGATTAAATAATATGTAGTTTCACAGAGGAAAAATTCTAGGATTTCGACACATTATAAAAAATCTGTATACCCGCTACCTAAAAACAGAAGAATGTATTTTTATATTCTAAATAAAATGCAATCTTCTGCACTCGCGTGAGTTTTCCCGTTTTTCCAGACGAGCGCATCATCGGGTGTCGATAGGCAATCTGTCTTCCCTTAGCTGTAGTTTCCCAAAAGCTGAGCGAGGGTAGATAATCCAACTCCTGAAAATATTATTTTTCTCATGGACCAATAAACTGGAAAAAAACAATATGGAAAATAACAAGTTAGAGTACTATATTCGGCTGAGCCGAATCTTTAATACCCTCCAGCAGCTACTTTTATATTAATACATTTTTGATCAAATATTTGTAGAAATAAGTTTTATCATGTCTTTTTTTTTGTTAACTAGTATTAAAAAAATCAAATAAGCAGACCAGTTTGGTCCGGAGAGAGCCCCCAATCGACCTATACCTTCATATAGGAAGTTGGAGCCCCAAACGAATTATAAATCCAAAGTATTAATTTCTCCACCAGTTTAATTTAACATAACCTCAATGAGGTAAGTAAAACGAAAGCACGCAATTAATGCAAACAAGGCATAACTTGGAAACAGTTATACGGAGAATTACACTCAGTTATACGAGTGAGGCGCAATTCTGTCGAAAGCTTGGTAATAAACACAAACCTGACCGCCATTATAAAATAATGGCGATGAAGCGAGAGTTGCACAGTGGTATAGGAAAAAAAAGAGGGAAATAATTCGGTAACTTCTAAACGGCTAATCCGATTTTAATGAGATTTGGTATGCACAAAGAGGAGGTGTTGTCGACTGAGTCCAAAGTTATAGACATTTTAATTTAAAAAATTAAAAAAGACGATTTTTTGCCATTTTTTTTTGGGAAAAAAGTATATTTTTCTTTTTAAGTTATCTTAAAAGTTTCTAAGAAGATGTACATATAATTTATACTTTTTCATTAAAATCGGATCAAAAATTTTTAGATTTTGTTTCATTTATCGTATTTTATGTAAAGTCAGCTTTCCAAAAAGTATAAATTATATATACATCTTCTTAGAAACTTTTAAGATAACTTAAAAAGAAAAATATACTTTTTTCCCAAAAAATGGCAAAAAATCGCCTTCTTTTAATTTTTTAAATTAAAATGTCTATAACTTTGGACTCAGTCATGATTTTTACATAATTCTTTCACTGCTTGATATATAAACTTGTTGTTAAGCGAATAAAAGAAGGACGGTAAAAATTTTAAAATTTTAATTTTCAAATGCGAATATCTCCTAAACTATAAGAGATAATTTACTGCTACGACGACATTTTTTATAGTGCTCGATGAGGAGATTCTATAAATCGGAACTCAAATGAAGAAATAGGATCGTTTTAAAAATTTAACATAGCCGAGGTGCTTTAATTTAAACTCCGATTTCAAAAGCATATGATAATGCTACCAATCATATCTTGATATACTCGATACAATAACCATGTTTTATGGATCGGACATTTTATTTGTTCTAGCAACAAATTAAGATGTATCCGTGTTCAAAATTGTTCAATTCGTATTCATACCACCAATTGATCCTGATTTAATATAAAAATCTTACTATTTTGGACAATAATCACTTATTGAAACATATATAAGATATGAGGCGGCGCTTACAGCCGAACGGTTCTTTACTTTAGGCGAACTGGCCAAAAACGGTTATAGGACACGTCATCAATGTATACTGGACACATTGGAAGGTTATACACATTTATCGGACGTGCCTGATCACATACCAGACACAGGATATGTCAGAAACTTTGAAACGCTAATCCCAGAACATTGGAGCAAATACCAGTAGGAATCGGTTGCTACACAGATGGCTCTAAATTAGGGGACAAAGTGGGCCTTGGGTTCTATATTGAAGAACCAGAAACAGAAATATACCACCGTTTACCTAATCATAACACAAGCTTCCAGCAGAAGTACGAGCAATAACGGAATGTGTAAATTGGATTAGAATAAATATGGAGTCCACAGGGCTTAATATATTTACCGACAACCAAAAGGCGATGTCAGGTGATAGAATTAAGTCTAAGACCGTATTGGATTGTAAGAAAGCTTTAACTGAATACTCCCCCAGAGGTAAGGTTTATATCATACTAGCTAAATGTACCCGGCGTTGCTCGGGTTTTCTTCGATTCGTACAGATATTATATAGCTCTTGTTAGTTATGAGGGTAAAATTTAAAATGGTCATAAATTATTACTAATGTTGATTAGAGGGTTTTTAATAACTTTTTGTTTTTGAAGTTCGAAATTTCGATTTGGTCATCATTATTTCCAAAAAAAACATTGTGTAAGCTAATATTAAGTTTAAGAAAAAATAATAGTGCAAAAATGGTAGTTATACAGTTGACAAATCTAACTGGATTTTTTGAATAAAAAAAGGTGGATTTATCTAATATATGTATGTTTGTAGGGCAATACCCCTAATTCATAAAACAAAACCATAATAATTTGTTGTAAAATAAATTTGATTTATTTTTCCTTTTGCCGAAGTATGTCAAATATTTTTAAAGTGTGTAGAAATAGTAATTTAGATAAAAGTTAATTCACTAAAATATCGTACACTTGCAATAGCATACACGTGCAAAAAAACAATTTTCCCAATTGTATGGAACAACTTTAGTATTAATTAAATTTTATTAATTATTTATTAAAACTTTCTAGCTATACCCAGTGTGCTTCGCTACCCTCATCGTAATGGAATAAAATAAATATCATTATTGTAAATGTATATATATCTGCAATATCAAAAATTCCCCTTTTAGAGAACTCTTTAAGTTTGATTTTATGATTCTAGTCTCAATATTACAGAAAATTAGAAAAAACAGTTGAAGAACGAAAAAGTACCAGACAGTGCCTTTTTATATATTTTCATTAAATCAGGATGACGCATGTTTAATTTTCAACCAGAAACCAAAAAAATCGCATAAAGATTTTCATACAATCAGGAAGCTACATGTCCAATTTAATGTTTTTAGGTTCAATATTATAGAAAATTCGAAAAGTATTAGTAAAAGAACAAAAAAGTACCAGAGTATGCTTTTTCAATTTTCGTTCAATTGGGATACTGCGTGTTTAATTTTATGATTGTATATTCAATATTTTAGAAAGCTCTAAAAGTACCAGTGAAGTACGAAAAAGTACCAAAGGACCTATTTTATTTAATTTCATGTTCCTAAGTTCAATATTATAGAAAATTCAAAAATATTCCAGTTTAAATTTTCATTCACTCAAGTCCCTGATTGCTTTTATAGATTCTAATTAACTCCGGACTCCACATGCTTAATTTTATGTTTCTAGGATCAATATTATAAAAAACACAAAAAGTACCTTTTGAAGAACGAAAAAGTACCAAAAAGTGCCCTTTTATAGGTTCTCACTTAAAAATAGGCTCTAAACGCTTAATTTCATGTTTCTAGGTTCAATATTATTGAAAATTCAAAATGCACCTTTTAAAGAACGGAAAAGTACCAAAAAGTCCCCTTTTATAGGTCCTCACTTAATCCGGGTCTACGTGCTTAATTTCACGTTTCTAGGTTCAATATTATACAAAAATCCAAAAAGTACCTTTTGAAGAACGAAAAGTCCCCTTTTATTTATTATTTTATAGATTCTCATTTACTCCGGGCTCTACATGCTTAATTTTATGTTTCTAGGTTAAATTTTATAGAAAACTCAAAAAGTACCTTTTGTAGAACGAAACAGTACCAAAAAGTCTCCTTTTATAGATTCTCATTTACTCCGGGCTCTACATGCTTAATTTCATGTTTCTAGGTTCAATATTATACAAAAATCCAAAAAGTACCTTTTGAAGAACGAAAAAGTACCAAAAGTCCCCTTTTATAGGTTCCCACTTAATCCATCCTCTACATACATAATTTCATGTTTCTAGGTTCAATATTATAGGAAATTCATAAAGTACCTTTTGAAGATTCTCATTTACTCCGGGCTCTACATACTTAATTTCATGTTTCTAGGTTCAATATTATAGGAAATTCAAAACGTACCTTTTGAAGAACGAAAAAGTACCAAAAAGTCCCCTTTTATACATTCCCATTTACTCCGGGCTCTACATGCTTAATTTCATTTTTCTAGGTTAAATTTTATAGAAAACTCAAAAAGTACATTTTGTAGAACGAAAAAGTACCAAAAAGTCCGCTTTTATAGATTCTCATTTACTACGTGCTCTACATGCTTAATTTCATGTTTCTAGGTTCAATATTATAGAAAATTCAAAAAGTACCAGTCGAAGTACGAAAAAGTACCAAAAAGTCCCCTTTTTTTAGATTCTCACTTACTCCGGGCTCTACATGCTTAATTTCATGCTTCTAGGTTTAATTTTAAAGAAAACTCAAAAAAATACCTGTGTAGAACGAAAAAGCACTGAAAAGTCTCTTTATTATTAATTTCATGTTTCGATTTCAGAAAGAAGAAAACTCAAAAACTACCAGATGGAGAATGAAAAAGTGCCAAAAAATATCACTTGGTACCGGGTTTCCAAATAACACCTCATTAGCATATTTAGTGTTTCTAAATCTAAACATTTTATCTAAATTGGATCATTGTGTTTGAATAAAATCAAATTTCCAGTTTTTCCATTCCAAAATGTTGCATTATCGTAGTGCGAGCCCGTTATTACGTATTCATATGTAAAAGATAATAAACCAAAATCAATGTTTTATGAAAAAAGTACCAAAAATAGGTACAATTTTCACTCTTTAAACATCCGAATAACCAAAAAGTACTAAATTTATATTTTTATTTTTTCGTCAAGTTATGAAGGAGTCAAAAATATTGTTTGAATGTTCACTGGTTTGAAAGATACATGGGGTGCAAAAAAAGTACCAAAATACAGTTTTTACCCGTTTATTCCCTAAAGGGGCCGAAATTAAAAAAAGTACCAGACACCTGTCCGCTTATTTTTTAAATGAACGACGATAAGCTTTTAACTATTTTTGTATCTTTTCTAGTTTAGGAGATATGAGGTTACCGATTTTACCCGTTTTTACCCTTTTTTACCCCCTAAACATTCGAATTTCCGTCTTAGTGGATCTATTTGGTGGGAGACCAACCCCCTGTCCAAATTTCAGCTTTTTAGCTTTAACCGTTTAGGCTGTGCGATGATGAATCAGTCAATCAGTCAGTCAGTCAGCCAGTCAGTAACGTTAGAATTTTATATATATAGATATTAGGATGGTCACAAAAATATCAAATAATTCTTACTAATAGCAACAATTTCTTTTGATTTAATTGTTGAATTAAGAGATCATAATAAGTTTCTAATAAATTAAACTATTATAAAATTAATACAACATTTGAACCGATTTCCACAAAATTATCAAGTTATGGTATTTTATATATTAGCATGTATTTGAATATTTTTAAGAGATGGATTTAAGACCCAAAGGTCGACTATAATTCCCTTTAATTAAAAGCATATGAAAAGTGAAATTTTGATTTTCCCTCCAAATAGATAAAAAGAGAAATGGTCATGTCCAATGAAAAAACAAAAAATGGTAGCCTAAATTTCCGTTGTAGACTCAGAATACTTTTTGAACTCTTTTTGCTTAAGTGCTTAACATTTACCTTGGAAATCTTTATAAAGTCCTTGAAGTTTTTGAAGATTAGTCTATAGTGCTGACCGAGCTGACTCTACTATTAATGTCCGGTTTACAGCTAAATATGGCCAATATATTAATATTACAGTACTCTGGTACTAGATACACATACTTATTAAGGATTTAAAAGCACATTTGAAGCTGTTTAGTAAGCTTTAAGAACTTCCTAACTATAAACATAAATTGTCACCTATGACATCCTCACATTTGAAGTAGTTGACAATTCTTGTACATATATGACATATCGCTAAAATCTCCCTACGAAAGTCACCACATTCGTCCGAATATGACAATTTTATTTCAATTACAATATTTTAGTTATTTAAACATTATGTTCATTTCGATATAATAATATATAATTTATTCGGTTAAATAAAAAGAGCCATTCTAATATTTTCCCGTAAGAGAACATCAGTATAACCATAAGATAAAAAAAATCATTGCAGTCATTTATTTATGCATCCATGCATTTAACCAAACAAATTCACATACTTAGAAACAAGCACACAACCAAATGTTTCTACTTGTTACACAGGTGTATCGACACACCAAAAACTCATCATCAGTATCGGCGTCATCATAGACAATATGAAAACCTCATTATCACCATTATTATCATCATTCAGCATTATGTTTTATAAATAAAAAAACATTTTTCTTTTGTTCAGTTTTCATTTCAATTCAAACGAAATCAATAGCATTTTGTGAAAAGCTTAAATCAAGAAAAAAATCAAAAACTATGAGAACAATAAAAGGATACATATGTATGTGTGTATGTAGGTAAAGAAAGCAACAAGAAAATATCGATGATTTTCAAATAAATTCTTGAGGGAATTTTTTAGTCTGTAGTATACAATAAACATTGTAATTGTTGTTATTTTGCTATTATTGTGTTTGTTGATTGAATTGTTATAAAGGAGGCCAGATTATAGCACTTGTTATATGTTGTTTGGTAGCTGTTCTTGTTGATTCCATTGAATGCAATTTTATGAATTTATTTTTTCTTCTTTAAATAACAACAAAATGAACATGAATAACGACATCAAAGCAAATATTGCATGCTCCCTTATACAAAATATCACACATATGTATGTGTGCATACATACATATATACCAATCCACCGACAAAGGTGGATTGTTGGCTGTCACAACATGTCAAATCAATTTTGGTGTTACATCAACTTGTTGCTACGGTAAATTATTACATATCATTTGTTTTTTTTTGTATTTGTTCACAATTTCCGTGAAAATATAGTCAAAGTCACTACTGAAGTTGACAGTGACAGGTAAAATTAAGAGGAAACCTTTAGGAACTATAGTCATTTCAGTTAAAAATTATTGAAATAATAATGAGATTCCAAAGAAGTACATAATTGGAAAAGAGAATTAGTTTTGTTAATTAATTTCATATTCTACGCCAGTAAGTTTTAGCAAGACGACAGGAATTAAAAAAATAATAATATTTAATGAACAAAAAGTGAAAAATTAAGCGTACTGAAAATGCAATATAAATAACAGTAACTCTAAGTTTATATTAGTTTACAGTAAAAGTTTCTTAAAAAATACACAATTTTAACCTTCTCATAACTCAAGTCAATAAAATCAAACTTTTTGCCAACTTTTAAATAAAAATAGCTAATTCCTATGTATTAAAATTTTCTAGTTTTTAAGATACTGCGATTTTTGTACAGATATTATTTACGCCACTTTTTTGAACTGAAACTATATTCCAAAGTTTAAAAAAAAACCGGGAAATTTACACAAAATTATCTTTCTAAAAAGCATAATTAATTATGATGACATTTATTGCAGTAAAACTAGATTGCCTTTTTGAATATTTAATCTTTTTTGTTGTATACTTATAACAATACCTTAAGCTAAATTTATTTGAGTTTTTCCATAAACTACCAACACTAACCAATAATACCATTTTTCGGTAAAAACTGGAAATTCGCTAAAAACTTGTAATTGTAATTGAAGTTTTGAAAATTACAATTTTTGTAATTGTAATCGAAGTTTTGCCAATTACAATTACTTGTTATTGAAGAATTTACAATTACTTGTAATTGTCAATTTTGTTCCTTATAACTACATGTAATTTGTAATTAGTAATACCTGGTTTTATGTATATGCGTCGTATGGACTCATGGATAAGATATTTGCACGTTTCAGACCAATTTGAGAATTTTGGCATCGATTTGTTAGAGCATATTTTTGCATATTTTACCCATTAGAGCATAATTTTGCATGATTTGATGATTTGATTTTTAGCATATTTAAGGCATATTCTCGAGAGTAAAATATGCTATACTCTTTTAGTGCATATTTTGATGTCCCCCTGTCCAAATTTCAGCTCTTTAGCTTTAACCGTTTAGGCTGTGCGATGATGAATCAGTCAATCAGTCAGTCAGTCAGTCAGTAACGTTAGAATTTTATATATATCATATGAGTACCAGGCCACTCGGGAGTAGTCGGCAACGAATGGGCGAATGTAATAGCTTTAAAGGGAAGGGAGCTCGATGTATTTAACCTGACAAACGCAAAACCATTCGACGCAACAAAAGCTAAATTAAAAATATGGATGAGAGAATCCCATAAGGCCTCCTGGAATGATGAAACGGTGGGTAGAACTACAAAGATTCTATGGGTACGTATTCTGAGTGGACACATAGGATTACGTGCACATCTATACAAAATTGGACGTGCGGATTCAGACGAATGAAGAGCATGTGGAGACAGTGAAACTCTGGAGTTAGATCGTCGAAGTTAGATCCAAGTATATTGGAAGTGATGTTATTCCGGAAATAACATTCTTAACCAACACTGATTGGAAGATTCTTAGGAATTACGTCAAGGAAACTGAGTTTCTGAACATGGAAAAATAATACATTCAGTAAACAATTTATTTTCTTTTCATGGGTTGGAGAGCGCAACAGGCCCGATAGTGGCCTAGGTGTATTTCTTCGTCTTCCAATGCATCATAATGAACAAACGAGGGAATATCCGATCCAAAACTCCGGGGTTTAAATAGTCAGATGTTCTTAAATATGAAAAAAATGCTCCTATCAATAATATTCAGATCAATTACCAAAAATTTCAATTTTTCGGAACAAAAAGTGGATTTTTCCCTGTTATAGTGTACAGAATATTTTATTATAAAATAATTACATTCAAACACGTAAAATTTTCATGAATTTTGTTAATATCATTAAGCCAAATACATATTGAAATTATCTGCATACTTACTTTTGTGACGTAAATTTTGCACCTATTTAACTACACCTTAAATGAGAACTCAAGTAACCAAAATAACCCGGATAAAAGTGGTGAATAATAATTATCATAAGTGTTTTTAATAAATAAATGCGTTACTTTTTTGATTTTTGAATAAATAATATCTTTTTTGAGATTAACTGTATGCATGATACAACCATAGAAAGGTAGAATCAGTAATGAAAGTTGTCAATCTCTGCCTTGTTAAGTCAAACAAAAAAGAACTGAAAAAAGAAAAACTTCAAAATCTTTAAATTGAAACCACGAAAAATGATTCTTGAACGGCACACGCAAACAGAATTCCACACTTCTTGTATCCTATTTTTGATTTTTATTTCTTTTGCAATATTTTTTATTCAAATTATACAATTTTAATTTTTTTTATAAAAAAATTTTGAATAATTCAATTAATTTTTATTTGATGTTTTTCTTTACATTTTTCAATTTTCTTTTTTATGACAATTCAAGGCATGTAAAATTGAGAACGTACTTATCTACTGATTCTTCCTTATTATTTTTTTTTTTCTTGTTATGAACTGTATGTATATGAAATTGTGGACCGATTCCGTCAATTTTCAACAGGAAACGAATGTATGACGATTTTCATGGAATTATATCTCAGTTTTCGTAAAAATTACATCCGAATGTGTAAAAAATGCTTTTTTCGGTTTTGTTTTAAATTTTGAGTCATAACTTTCTCGATGTGAACCGATTTTTCATATTTTCTATACCAGAAAATGAAGAACATTTTGGGTAAATTTGGTTAAATTTATTGCTTTCTATTATCATGTTTTACACAGACAGACGACTTAGAATTTGATAAGTAAGCAGAATATATACACTTTATTGGGTCTCAGATGAATATTTCGGAATGACAAAGTTATAAATACATATAATCTATCACGTGAGCACGTTAACATCACGTATCCCCAAAATTTGGGAGAGTTAGAAAATTATTTTCTAATCTATACAAGAGCTGTAAAAAACGCAGAATCGAATGATTCAGATACTTCTAACAAGAAAATGAAATGTTTAAAAATTTGTTTCTGGAAAGTAAATGGCTTAAACCAGAATTAAGCTGAGGTATCACATTTTGTTCGTGAAATGGGAAACGATGTAATGTTAATTTTGGAGGTACATTTAACCCATAGATATAACATTTGTATTTCGGGTTATATATTTTACTACACAAATCATCCTGATGGTAAACAACATGGTGGTACCGGAATTTTAATTAGAAATAGAAAAAATTGCCGTAGAAAATTTTTCTACAATATATCGTTGGCAAAAACGTAGGGATTGAAAGAGAAAGATGTACTCGGAGAGAGCACTAAGCTAAATTCTCAGACGATAATAAGAACAACATTATGCAAATCCAAAAAAGAAAGAAGTAGAGCAAATATTTATATAGGTAAATATGTCGATAGCAAACTAACGGTGTACATTGACATCCTGTTCTATGTCACTGGGTGCTTCGTAACTGAACAAACAACATTTTAATGAATAGATGGAAATACTGCATGATTTACGATATAACTATCAGAAAAATGTAGTTTGCGGTACTCCACAGGGTTTGATTTGAATGGTTTATACAATTGCATATAAACTAAAAATTTTGATAAATAAGTTAAAAGTTATTTTTTAATTAAAATAATGCAGCTATTAAAAATGATACCATTTTGAGAAACTATTTTAAAATCAATTTTATAAAAAATGCTTTTGTTAGCAATTTTTATAAAATTATTTACTTTTTTTTATATAAATGAAATATTTTTGGTGAAAAACTTTTAGAAATTCAAAACGTGAAATGTTATCGCGACTTATTAAAAATTCCACAAAGAACAATTTTATTTTAATATAATGTAATAAAAATCTAAAACTGTTTCCAACAATTCTTATTTTACTCATTTTAAAAAAGTAATAAGTAATAATTCGTAACGTTTTTTCACGTTCTAAAAAGCCTTGCTTTGGTACTTGCAAACATTACAAAAAGTTAAACCCCTAATATACTTTGTACATGTACATTCAACAAAGAAACGTTTTATTTAATTTTATGTTATTTAAACTCCCCATAGAAATATCGCACCGGAAAAAGGTAGTTTGAAGTTTTCATTGTATGGATATAAAAAACAAAGTATTGAAATAATAGTCCAATTCACGATCTGGTGTATTTTTGCAATTGTATTTTTACAATTGTAAACAATAATTGCAAACACACAAAATACACGGAGTTTTGGGTTATTCCCTTTAAATTAGTTCTTACTTCTATCTCCGGTGCTTCTAGAAGATACATTATAATCCTATTTGTAACCTTTGGTCCATTTTTAATTTTTACGTTTTTTTTTAATTTTTTTTTATAAAAAAATTTTTATATTTCGTCAGTTTGTATTGCAAAATGTTGAGTAAATAAAAACTAGGTATTAATGTGTAGTATATTTTATAATCCGTGGCATGAGTATTTCTGTATATTTTGTTAGTATATTTATTCAATTCACAATCGATGTTGTAGCGTTGTATGTCAGCAGCTGCTACAATAGTCATAACAATGTTGTTGGTATTTTTTTTACAAAAGCTCTACACAACTCTTACAACAATTTTTCATATGTTTTTCGAATGTCGTAAGAAAGTTCAGTGTTGTCAATTGTTTATTTCATCATATAAATAAAATATTAAATCGATTTTGGCATAAAAAACGATAAAGTAGTAACACAGAAATTACAAACAAACAGCTGTTTAACAAAACGAAAATAAAATTCCGTCGTAATTTATTTCTGAGTTGGGGAACAACTCTCGCGTCATCGCGATTATTTCTTAAACGCGTTCAGGCTTGTGTTTGTTGCCTGGCTTTCGACAGTTTTGCGTCTCGTTCGCACTGGTGTTGTGTATTTCTTCATATAACTGTCCAAAGTTATATGTTACCTACATTAACCTCGTGCTTTCGTATCACCTCAAGTGAGGTTAGGTTTTATTGGTGGAGACCATAGAATACTCAAACGTTTATGCCCTGGTGGAGACCATTAAAACTCAATTGCTTTAACCCTGATGGAGACCATTAAACCTCAACTGTTTATACCATGGTATAAATATATTAGAAGAATGGTATGGAAAAAGAGATTTTGTTTCAGTATCAATAAATATTTCAAAGAGTACTTTTTTGGATCTCAAAGTACTTAGGTTAGGTTGATAGGAGGATGTGTACTACATCAAATCCGAAGAAATGCACCTAGGCCAAAATCGGGCCTGTTGTGCGCTCTTTATCATGAAAAAAGGAACTGAATGAATTATTTTTCAGTGTTCAGAAACTCAGTTCCTTGAACGTAATTCCTAAGAATCTTCCAATCAGTGTTAGTCAGGATTATTATTTCCGGAATAAAATCACTTCCAAGATACTTGGATCTAACTTCGACGAATGCCTGGCAATGGCAAAGAAAGTGCTCCAGAGTTTCACTGCCCTCTTCACATGCTCTACATACGTCTGAATCCGAACGTCCAATTTTGCATAAATGTCCACTCAGAATACGTACTATCATACTAACTTCAGACTTGCTCATTTTGAGGAGATTTTTCGTCTTGCTCTCATCAGGGTCCCCCATAGGATTTTCGTGGTTCTACCCCAAGAGGTCTTATGGGATTCTCTCATTTTTAGTTCAGCTTGTGTTGCGTCGAATGGTTTTGCGTTCGTCAGTTTAACTGCCTTGAGCTTCCTTCCCTTTAAAGCTATTACATTCGCTCTTTCGTTACCGACTACTCTCGAGTGGGCTGGTACCCATATGATGTTATAAAGTTATAAGTCTCGAAAAGGGACAAAAATTGCGATTTCTCAAAACTCAGGACATAATATCTCAGATTCCAGATGTGATGGAGAAAATATGAAGTAATATTCGAACTCAGCGAATAATCTTATAGAAGCGTCTAACATAGTTTCAGGGTTTCAAATATTTTAACATTTTGTCTGATAATATTGAATAGAAACAGCTACTAAAGTTGTAGAGTACTTTAGTAGCTGTTTCCTACAACTTTTATTTGATGCATTTTCGAGAATAAGTGCCAAAAAAATTAAAAGTATGTATTTTAAATTTTAAAGAAACTATGGGGATATTCTAATTCTTTTGTTATTTCAAAACGATTTATTGAAAGCTCCCATACAAAAAAATATTTTAACAGACAGATTTACTACCGGTTAAACGATAATCGGATATTGAGATTGTAGCCCTGAAAGTATTAAATAAGGCTCAGGAGTATCACGGTACTTTTGCAGATCAAATAATATCATCGTACCAATTTTGCCATCCCTGATTAGAAGGTAGTTTCAATTTGTCTTTATGTCATAAATGTTTATGTATAAAACAAAGCTACCGTCATAGAGTATATAGAGCGGAAACTCTGCTGTGAAGGACCTAAGTCTGTTGTCAAAAACCTAAGTCGATTGAATGTAGTAGTAGAAAAACTTATTAGTATATTCCCCATATTTTAAATAACCCAACAAACACATAATCAAACGTTTTAAAAATGCTATTAATTTTATTTAATATTAAACATTAACTGTTCTTTAAAAGAGAAACTGATTTAACGTTTACATTCGATTTAGAGTTTTTAAATTTAAAAATAGTTTGATTTACAACTTTTCTAGATTTTACATGAACACTCTGTGTTTGCTGGGTAACGACATTTTAATTCATTATTCTGACATTTTCACCACAACAATTTTTTATTTATTTTTTAAATTTTACATAACTTCGGCAAAATAAACATATGTAGGTGACCCAAATTCAAGAGAAAACACTCGTCATTCTTACGAGTATTTGGGTGTGGCGAGGTCCATATACCCTTGATTCATTCAGTAACCTATTCCTTTGACACCAACTCTTCCCTGTTTGCCAGGATAATTTGATGCCAAGGGGCTAAGTTTCCTTCTTTGTCTTGTCCCGGTTATTGGAGTATTCCATTTGGTATGTACGTGGTGGCTGCGGTTTAAACCCGGGAAGAGAATATTGGTTAAAATACTGGTGCACGGTAAAGTCTATAATTCGGGATAAGTTCGGTGCTACAGCTGAGATAACAGCATTGGAAATGAGTTGGTGTCAAATGTATATCATACGGGATGGATGTAGGGTTATACGGACCTTACTTACTCAGATGTTGGTCTCAATGAGTGTGTCGGTGTGCAGAGTTGAATGGTGATGTATGTAAAGTATCTTATAAATGTGATACCAATGAATTTGCCTTCCATGTCAGGGTATATTTAGGGTTTACTCTGTCCGTACCAGACCACAGTGTATCCACTGATTACGTCTGTAGGTGCTATTGTAGAATCACACATTCGTTGTTGAAAATTAAAGCGATGTTTTTGCATCTCGGTAGTTAAGCAATGGTCAGAGATTAGGTAGCTCGAGTACATTAGTAAAGTTTAAGGAGCACAAAGTGCTGGTGGTGAGTCGTCTCAAAAGCTTACCCAGTGTTCTCATAAGGCCAATACGACAGGTGTTCACGTAAAGCATATTCACTTATGTATCTGTTTTGTTTTCGGCAACAGCACCGAACTTATACTGAATAGATATAACCCGTAATTTTGTGTTTAAACCACAGCCATCCTGAAGGGACCACTGCAATAACCGGGACAAGACAAAAAATTAATATCTGGACGAATACGGAAACATACGTTCATAATTTTGATATTTTATACAAAACTAGAAATATTTAATTTATTTACATTTAATTTGACAAATGACTGTGGGGAAATCTAACAGGTGGTATGTTGAATACACAGTACCCATATGTGTGAACAGCCTACTTTATGTTTTCAAAAAAATTTTGACAGGTTTCCCCTCTATGTTTCTCTATGGCTACCGTATTCTTATATATTAATTCCACATTTGCTTTTAAATTTTCAAACTTCAAATAAATAACAAATATCTTACATCAATTAAAAAATATCTAACACAACAAAAAATATTTTAATAAAATATCTTCGTTTTCCTAACTGCGTAAGCAAAAAACATTCAAGCGTATCAAAAATACAATATCTATTACAGCAAAGAATGGTTAAAGTTACATACATATTTTGGTGTGTAATATCAAAGAAGACTATTTGGTGGAGAATAACGAGAATTAATCCTTAAATTTAAAAAAAACATAAGAATTAGCCCTGAATATAAAGCTCTCCTTTATAATAATCTACACCATTATTGTCGTCTAACTCGTTTTAGTTATGTCCTTGTGCCCGTTTGTCTGTCTCTGTGTCCATATAAACTTTGTGCGCAAGCTACAGTTCGAAATTTTCAATATTTTACATACTCTTATTTTGAACCAAGGACAAAGTCGATTAAAAATTATTAAAATCAGTCCTCTATTTCTCCTAACCCCCATACAACCTACCATTCGAATAGGACTTTTGAGCTCATAATTATGTTAAATGTTCCAATATCTCAACAAAAATCGGCAAAGTCTAAATGATGCTGCCGATTTTCGTAACGATGGGTCCTCATTTGATCCTAGCCCTCATACAAACTCCCCTTCAGAAAATGTCTTAAAGCTCATATATCTCATATAAACACTGATATCGCGATGAAAACTGTAGATGTAAAATTCTCTACCAAAATTTATAAGGATAGGCCCATATTTACCCTTACTGATTTAAATAGTGGCATCAAAGATCGCATTGCAAATAATGTTCAAATTTAACAACCACTTAAGCAGGCTTTACATGATCATACAAGTAATATGATCTGTCAAAATTTTGTGTAGAATAGAACGGATGGGATCGTCTAAACGCAATATGTAATGAAACCATCACACATTGAGATAGAATACAGATGGAAAATTTTGAAATGATTCAAAAACAAGCAGGTCGCATTAGATCAGGGATGTATTTTTATGTAAACACATATAAAAAAGGGAAAACAGCTGTTTCCATCTGACTTTTTTATTGTTTTATACCAATCGTGTAAACACAATAAATATAAATCATACGACTTTTATTCTCTTTTTTGTTGTACGGATGGAATTTCATTTTACTTTTTCATTAGACTTGTCGTACGTAGAGTGTTATCGTCTGAAGGGCCCTTTATAAATATCGTTGTACATCTTTATTGCATTACACATATGTGTTTAAAAATTTCTCAAAGTACATTACACTTTTCTTCAATGTGGCAACGCTCGCTTTGATTATTCACACAAAGAATAAACTTCAAACATCAACTTTCTTGTCAACTAATTCATATTGAAACAACGTTAACTCTTAAAATTTACTGGTGGAGTACCATTTAGAACTCAAATTTAACTTAAGTGTTTAAAGGTTTCCACCTTCCTATATGAAGATATAGGTCGACAATCCAAATAAAACAA
>NC_060954.1:22083570-22131703 GCF_022045245.1 Lucilia cuprina
AAAAAAAAAAACAAAAATAAAATTTTACTGTATTTATTAGTTTAAAATGTGGAATAATGAAAATAATATAATTTTAAATAAAAAGAAATTAATTTTGTTTATTTTGCTCGTTTAATTAGTTTAATATTTTTTGATTTTTTTAACTTTTGACATTGTTTGTTTTGATTGTGAACATATACTTATGACTTGCTACAAAAATCTGTTCACAATCACTATTACTACACTTTAGTAGATACAATATACAACACGATTGTGAATTGAACAATTCTAAAAATATACTAAATAATTTGCAAATGCAATGATTCAAAGCCATTTACAATAAACTGTGCATTGGGCTAACTTAAATATTTTTACATACATATGTATATATACATATGTATTTATAATAATAAGATTTTGCAAAGTTCATGAAAACAATTAATATGCAATGTTAAAAAATAAATTATTGAAAAATATACTCATTATATGATTATTCCAAGCATGACTCTAGTGGTAATATATTTTTTAAACAATTTCCTTTTGTCTCAAAAATTTACCAATTCAGCACATTTTTTTGCTTTTTAGCAACATAGTTTTTTTATTATTATTTATTATTATTCGTTTATTTAGTAGTATTTTAAATACTTTATCTTTTATCTATAATAATGATGTTACAATTAGTATTAAATACTCTGATATACATTATTTTTTACAAAGGATACAATATTTCTTTTAAAAACATTAAGATTTCTTTCATTTTTTACATTAATTGGTAACATATTAAACAATTGTAGGTCTTTGTAGAATAGGCATCTCTTCATGGCATTGTTTGTTGCTTTGTTTATTCGGAAGTCCATTGCATTACGTAGACTGTAAGGTTGTATTTCATTGACGTACTTAAGTTGCTCTGTCAAATATTCTGGGGCGTTTCCTGTTTTCATCTTGTGTATAAACGTTAACGTATTTAGTTGAAGTCTCTGTCTTATATTTAACCATTTCATTGTATCAAGCATTCATTGTGTTGATGTGAATCTATTGCATTTAATTATCGATCTCATTGCTTTATTTTGAAGTTTTTGCAGCCTTTCCAATTGTGTATTTGTACAGCATGTATATAAGATAGTTGAACCAAATTCGAAATGTAGTTTTATCATTGTATTATATATATTTATCGCTGTTATTGTAGATATTTTGTTGCGTATTCTTCTAAAGAAACCAATCTTTTTTCCAATTTTGTGGCATATATATTCTAAATTTTCTTTTAAGTTCAAGTTTTTATCTATTACCTAAATGTTTTATTTTATCCACTTTTTCAATTATTTTATCATTTATTGTAATGTTTGAGGTAGTATTCATGTTTATTTCCATTATTTTTGTCTTACATTTATTGAGTTTAAGTTTATTCATTTTCAACCATTTATTAATATTTATCATATCATACATTAAATCATTTTGACACTGTTCATCTGATTCAGCCTCACTAAAAATTAATGTATCATCCGCGTATAGCACTATTTCACATTTACGAAGTATCTTAGGCATATCATTTATGTATATAATAAATAAGAGAGCTCCTAAAATCGATCCTTGTGGTACTCCATATTCATTGTTAATTTCTTTCGATATACTATTATTCACTTTCGTTATTTGTTTTCTATTCGTTAGATATGACTTAAACCAACTTACTTCTTCATTTTGTATACTATATCTGTGCATTTTTTGTAGTAGGATGTCTCTATCTATGGTTTCAAAAGCCCTTTTAAAATCAAGAAAAATTGCCATAATTTTTTTTATTTTTGTTAATGTTTTTCCATCTATTTATAACATAGTTTACTGATGTTTCACATGAATACTTTTTTCGAAATCCAGACTGATATTTTGATAATATGTAATTTGATTCTAAATAGTCTTCAAGTTGCATTTTAACAATTTTCTCAAGAACTTTTTCACATAATTTTAAAGTATTAACGGGACGAAATTCTTCACATTTACTAGTTTTTGCTATCTTTTCTATTGGTGTTACCATTGAGGTTTTCCAATTTTCAGGGAAAACTACAGTTGCCATTGATGTATTAACTATATTTAGCATGATATTTCCGATTATATTCCAATTGTCCAGTATCATACGACTATTTACTTTATTATAATCAGGTTTGTTTTTTAAGGTTTTACATATGTTTTTAAGTTCTGTAATAGATATTGCACGGAATTTAAATCTTGCATTTATTACATCTATTTGATTTTCATATTGCACATATTCTATATTATCTCTGATTTCATTTATACTGTTTACAAAATAATTATTAAATTGGTAAGCTATATCACAGTTAATATTATATTCTATATTATTAAATATCACAGTTTTTATCACAGATTGGTTTTTCTTTAGAACTAAGTTTTTAATCTTTTTCCACATTTGTTTCTGGTCTCTAGCTTTATTAATTTGATTGTTAATATACCTATTTTTCTCATTTTCAAGTTTTATTTTATATATATTTCTTGAATTTTTATAGTTTTTCCATGCTGTTACAGAATTTTCTGCTTTAGCTATGTTATATTTTATTATTTTTTCTTTTTTAAACGTTCTAATTGTTTACCAAACCATTTATTATTTATTTTTCGCTCATTCACTTTCTTATTTATTGATAGCTTTTTAATTGACATTTCTACAGTTTCATCAAAATGATTATTAGTATTAGTATAATGATTAGTATTATAAAATCAAAGTTCTCCGTATTTGCTATTACCTCCAGCTGGTCGAAATTATTGGTTAGGCCTTGAATATTTGTATACATTCCTTTTATTATCTTTGGTTGTTAATCTATTAGTCCCAATCTTCTCTTTTTTAAGTTTAGTTTATTTTGATATACTGGACATTCTCTATTTATTGTTGCATGGTTCTCATCAAGTCCCAGATTTAGCCGTTTATTACTTCTAATACAGATTATACATTTCTTAATATATTCCTCGTTACAATCTTTTGTTTTATGGTTTTCATTGCATCTAAAACAAACTTCCTCATTTGTACAATTTATGGATTTATGATTGAAGCCTTTACATTTAAAACATTGGATTATATTAGTTCCATCAAATATTCTACATTTTTCCCATCCTACATTAAGTTTTTGGGCTGATAATATTTTCGGATATGTTTCCTTATCAATTTTTATTTTTGCATTAAATATATTTCTATTATTTCTTTGGTTTCATATATTTTTATTACATCCATTTTACTGTTTTCTAGGATTATATTCTGTTTTCTTAATTTTTCAACTAACTCCTTATTTTCATACTTAAAACTCATGTCTGTTATAACAATTGACAATTCAGCATCATTCGGAACTTTTATTTCATAATTTTCACTCATTTTTGTTTCAATCGCCGTTTTTATTTTTTCGCGTTCATTAATATTTTCACTTTGTATTACTAGTGTACCATTTTTTCTATTTTCAATATTTATAATTTTGAAATCAACAGGATCTACCTTTTTATTTAGATCATCTTTCGTTTTTTCAACTTATTGTTTTTCTTTTGGTTTAATTATTAACGGAACCTGATTTTTTACTTCTGGCAACACCAGTTGTTTAATTTCATTTTCATTTTGTCTTAATGATGTTTCGAACTCCCTTTTGTATTCCTTTAGGTTTTGTTTGTTTATTCTTACACCATCTTGAATTTCTCCTAAGACAAGATCAACATTTCTAATATACTGCATACAGTCCTCACACATAAATCTTATAAAGTTGTTTGCTTCTAAAACCCCGAGTGAATATTGATCGATTCCTGAACACTTTTTTGTACAATGGTATATTTTTTCACAAACTCCATTACATCTGATGCCCGTTTCTCCTCTAATCACTGACTTGCATGAACTGCAACCAGTCATTTTTTGTTATTTTTTTATTGTTTAATTATTGTCCAATAACTTATTTATTTTATAATATTATTTTATACACAATTTGGTTTAGGTTTATTAAACGTTTTAATAGTCTTTTTTCTATTTTTTAAACAGTTTAATATTTATTTTTCGTTATTTTAATCAGAGCTTTTGTTTCTTGCTTCTTATTCTTATTCTCTTTTTCTTCAAATTTTAGTTTAAATTAGGGACGTAAAATAATTGATAATTTTTTTCTTTAAACGAAAAGGTTAGGCAAAAAATCCCTTTATTTTATTTAGTGATTTTTTAACGATGAAAACCTCCCTTCGTCATGGCCCAAAGAATCGTCACAAGAAATGTTTGTTCAAACTGTTTGCTAATATCAAATGAAACATCAACGAAGTGGAGTTAGATGTTATCTCCATTCCGCCCTTTCCCTACCATAATATCACATACCTATAACATTTACGGGAATCCCTTTAAATATACCTACACACATACCTTCAATAAATCACTCTTTTAAATGAGATTGTTCCAGCATTTTTTTCTACTTCACTTAATTCATAACATACATATTTATTATGACTATTGCTTAAGATATAAAACCTGGACAAAAAACTTTTATATATATTTATAACAAAAACAAGTAAGAAAGCATAGTCGGGCTTGGCCGACAAAACAAACTTTATCCTTGGGACAAAACAAACGTGTGTTCCAAATTTCATCTTAGAAGTAAACGTAAATTCATCTACCAAAATTTATAGGGATAGGCCCATATTTACCCCTTTTCTCATATGAGCCCTCTTGTAGAAAATACCTTTTTTGTCAACAATAAGTAAAAATATTCCACAATAAAACAAATTAAGTACTTTATTTAAAAAAAAAATCAATATTTTAACATACTGACTGGTGTAGGGTATCATATGGTCGGCAATGAACGACTATAAATTCATACTTGTTTTTTGTTTGTATCCAACCAATGAAAAGAAACACTATTTACATATTTGATTTTTTTAATTCGGGTTAAATGATGAATGAGGGCGTGAATTACGAATAAGTGCATAAAACGAGGTGTTAAACTGGAAGTTACGTACGCGTCAATGACGAAAAACCAGAGAGCTCATTTGAGAGTTCGCTGCGAATGTGCGCATTTGATTTTATTTTTCAAGTTGAGAACAAATTGAAAACTAAGCAACGGGGCATAACGGGACAATAATTTGAGATTAGATAGCTTAAGTACTTAAGCAAAATGCACGTAGAAAATTTGGTTTAGGGATCTGGGGATTTGTTCGGGACAATCAAACATTTTGGGGATACACATTTCAAATTATTTTTAAGTTAGAAAAAAACTATAAAACTATTGCTATAATACAATTTTTCCTTTTTAAAACTGTAAGTTGTTAAAGTAACAAAATCTGTAATCAGTATTATATCCCACAAACATAAATGTACATTTTTCTTGAAAACTATAGAAGGTAAAATAACATTAGCTGTAATCTGCGATCACTTATATTTTCATTAAAAACTAACTTTTTGATAGAAGTCCATTTTTCATATAAACTATGTGTGTATATAAGATATTACTGTTACTTCCCACAAAAACTCGATTTATTGAGTGAACACATCCCAGCAGTTCAACGGGACAGTCCCGAACTGACCACTTAACCTACCACTTGTGGTGGCCCCTAACCACCTGACTACCCAGGTGACCAACCATTATAACATGGCATTGTCCTACGAGGAAGTCAATCGTCACTCTACACCCTACAAAGAGACAGTAAAGAGACGATTGCCTCCGCTCTCGCTTACAAAGGGGACACTAAAGTGACGACTGTCTTTCGGAAGTACAAAAAAAAAAAACTTTTAAGAGTATAATTTCTAGCTTAATGGGCGCAGTAAAAAGACGACTGTCTCCACTCCCGCTTACAAAGAGGACACTAAAGTGACGACTGTCTTCACTCTCGATTACAAAGTGTACATTCGTGACGAATGACCCAAAACATACGAATTACGATCATCCAGGTGGTTAACTATTAGTGGAAATTACTGTCTTTTTCGTATGCATTGACTCTTTGTCGAACTGCTGGGATATAAGCAAAGAATAATAAGAAGTTGGACTATGACCAGTGTTGCCACTTTGGTTATTATTAACCAAAATTGGTTATTTTTATTTTGCATGTGTACATGTGAATTATTTTTTAGTTTTGATTATTTTTTGCAAACAATTGAACTAAATGCTGTTTGCTTTTATTCTGAAAATAAAATTAAAAAAAAACTTCTTTAAATCAACTATGTAAATAAACATATCGTCCCTGTTTTGAATTTTGGTAATATGTGGATTTTTTGAGTGAGTTAATTTAAATAATAACAACACCGTAATATTATTTTATTTATACTAGCCAATCTAACATATTTTGGTGCATATATGAACTTAAAATCGCTTTTTGGGTCGATTCAAGCTCGTCCGTCATTCCGTTAATATTTCTATTGGAACTTTTTATGTAAAGAACTCTCGGTACTTATATGAAAAAACGAAGTAGGCTGTATTTCGCATTTCGATTTTTATGGAATTTCGTGGGAATAGTCTACGTACTTAGAAGATTATGTCCTTCAAATTTAATTTAAAGTATAATTGCAACTTCAATACCTATTTGAAATTTTACATGAACAGATACTGTGCTAATTTGCCGAAATTGTAAGATAAATGATTTAATAAGAATTAATAAATATTCTCTGCTAATTGATGTAAGAATAGTATCACAATATCTTTAAAGTTAAGGAAAATTAAATTGTATTGTCTACAAAAGTTGTAATAACATCTAATCTCGTATAACGAACAATAATCGCGATATATACAAAGATTTTATACTTATGACCTTTGACTTCTACTAAATATCTCACCATGACTTTTAGTTCTTTATTTAATTTTCTAGATGATGTTGTATACTTGTTTTTATTTTACCGTCTTAAATTCTAAATTTTGGTCAATTTGTCGGATTATTTGGATAGATTACGTTTACAAATATGGCAGAAGTTATAAATGTAAAACTGAATTATTTTGCCAAAATATCTGAGAAAAGTCAACTCAGAAAATGACTTTAAGCTCATAATGTACTGCAATATAGCAACAAATTTCAACATAATCAAGTTTTAAATGAACTAAAATATCTCTGTCAGATTTTATCAGAATCGGTCCATAATTGACCATACGTCTCATATAAGATCCCCTACAGAAAATTACTTTAACGCTCATAACTGTCTTCATAATACAAGTTTATCGACGAAATTTAACATAGTTACAAGTTTCACTTCAGAAAATGAATTTTTTATTTTAAATGATGTAACAGAACTGGGGCATAGCGCTTTTCTCCATACAAATTGGCATTTTTTGAAGTCGTAGAATGAGCTTGTAAAAATAGATTTTATTTTGATAGCGTTTATTTGTATGCTCACATTTTTAGGTACTCATTCTCTCAACAGCATTACCATACTTTCAAAACATTTTCATACATTTTATAAACAAAACCATGTAAATAGGCAACGAAAAATAAAAAAAGGAAATAAATAGAAAAATGAAAGAATTTGTAGTTACTGCCGTAGCTTTAATTGTGGGCATATATCGTTTTGACAACGTTTTTGCTTGAAGTTACAGTCGTGTTCTGTTTCATCATTAATGTCCAAATGTAAACATGAAACAAATAAAAATAATTTTGTTTACTTTTTTCTTAATTTGGTTATTTTTCATTCGAATTTTGGTTAGAAAAAAAATTTTGTTGTGGCAACAAAATGTCCAAATGTAAACATGAAACAAATAAAAGTAATTTTGTTTACTTTTTTCTTAATTTGGATATTTTTTATTCGAATTTTGGTTAGAAAAAAATTTTGTTGTGGCAACACTGACTATGACATTGTTTTACAACAATAAAATTTCCCTCTCTTCACAGTCGTGTTCTGTGTATATTCAACACACTTGTGAGAACTCAATTCTCTCGTAATGTTTCAAAACTTTTTCGCGAAAATACTGGGATAATAAGTCTCGCAGTGATTTTTTTCACAAACACATAACATTTATTTATTTTTATACCCTTTACCTTCGTGAGAAGGGTATATATAAGTTTGTCATTCCGTTTGTAATTTCTATAATATATAGTATATATATAAAGTATATATATTCTGGATCCTTATAGATAGCGGAGTTGATTAAGACATGTCCGTCAGTCTGTTGAAATCAGTTTTAAGAGGTCCCCAGATATCGGCGAGATCCGAATCTTCAACAATTCAGTTAGACATGCTTTCGAGAAGATCGCTATTTAAAATCAGCAAAATCGGTCCATAAATAACGGAGATATGAGCAAAAATCCCAGACAAGCTCTGAAAATTTCATCAAAAAAGCCACATTGTAATATGTTGGTAATACAGCTCATATTTGTTTGAGGGTGGTAATACAGTTTAACGGTGGTAATACAGTACAACGGTTAATATTTCTTTCTGCTACAGTTTATATTTGTTTGTGTGTATGTTATGTGTGACATGTGTGCAGAGATACAAAATAAATAAAAACTGTTTTTTTAAACACACTTGGTGAAGGGTATAAAGGATTCGGCACAGCCGAATATATAAATATTACTTGTTTTACACAATTTTGTTGCCTTAAACAATGCGAAATATTGTTATTTTCCACAAAATAAAAATAAATTTTTTTGACTATTAATTTTTATGTTGAAATTAAAAGTGAAGAAACAAAGTTATAAATTTTGGCATTAAAACTAAAAAATTTATTTAAAATAATCTTATTTTTTATTTTACAATATATTTAAAGCCCGAAAAGTAATTAATTAAATGTTTACTGATCAGATGTTGTCAATATAAATTGAAAAATATGCGAAAGAAGAAATTTAAATGTAATTTATTTTTCCTAAAATGTTTATGTACGATTTTATGCAACTATGTATGTTTAGAAAGTGTGAAAGCGGTTGCATCTCCAATACTTATATAAAAATTCAACCAATACATTCGTAGACTCCTTTAGGTACCAACTTACAAGCCCCAATTTTATTCTTTGCATATAAGCTAAAACAAGCAAACGTATTTCAGCTCTGGGTGGAGGAAGACCGTCGTGCGTCGTTGCCATTATCGCTTAAGGGTAATCAGGCCGTCCTTTTTGCTCTGCCTTCGAGAGTTTTACGTTTCAAACAGCATTGGCTAATGTGTGACGTCAGATAACTGTACCGAGTTACAGTTTTTCTTGAGGTGCATAATTGGCCATGTGCAATCGTGTTAACTTAACCTAAGTTTTTAATTTGGAACATATGAGCTAGTTTTTTCTAGCTAGAATTGGTGATGGCGTTGTATAATTTTAATTACTGGCCAAATAAATCTTAGTTTTCGAAACTAAGTAACTTAAAGAACAAACAAACAAACAAGCAAAAGAGTTAAGTACCTAACTGTACACACCTATATGACGAATAAATCATGAGTCGGAAATGCGAACTTAATTTATTATTATCGATCCCTTTTGGAATCTAATACTATTATTTACTCATTTATTTAAAATTACACTAGAATGCAGTTCTTCATAAATTATATTAATATGTACAGTGTCTCTCATATGTAAATTGTTTGCATGCAAAATAAATAAATATATTTGTTATATTAATTAGACAGACCTTAGGTTTCATATCTCACTCTATAATCTATAATCAAAAATTTACATTTACTTAAATTAATTAATTAAGCTTTTTAAAAAGAAGTCCAAAAAATTACCTCACAAAAGTATTCGAATTATAAAATTAGAATCAAATGTCTTTTTTTGCTTAAAATTGTTTAAGGGGTTACTATCAACCGAAGGGATATATTTTTGGATCATTTGGGCCACAATTTTGGGGAATAGTACCATCTTTTTATGTAATATTTGTAATTTTTTTCCTTTCTTCCAGAGATAAAACCAAAATTCGATATTGGGACTTAATAGACCCCTTGGCGTATCTAAAAATAATATTTTTTGTTACAAGAATCTGTATTTAAAAGTTCCAAGATATATTAATGGGATCATTCTTCTGTCTCTAATTCAACTTATTAGAACCTTAGTCCATTTTTATAATACTAGGGTAAAACATTTTCGGGGAAAGTTGCTGGTATGTATTCTTTTAGATATCAGCTTTGATACATACAGGCTGAATGTTTCCATATCATTATGGTCTAATTCCAAAATATTGATATCTGGTTAAATATTATTTACGATGATAAAAATAAACCCAAAATTTTGACCTACAGTGTTATTGTAAAAACTTAAATCTACTTTAGAGGATGACGTTTTGTTAAGGCATGTTTTGGAGTTGTATTCCGCTACAATATCTACATGAATATATACTAGCCAACTTTGCCGTAAAATATCGATCTTAGTGGAACGAAAAGAGGCTTACGATCCAGATAATTCAATTAGAAACAGAAGAACGATCCTAAAAATACATCACGGTACGTTTAAGTACAGATCATTACAACAAAATATATTACTTTTAGATACATCAAGGTGTCAAATAAATCTCAATATTTAATTTTGGATTTACCTCTGGAAAAAAGGGAAAAACAAATGAAAATGTGGTCAAAATACGCCATTTTAATGATTTGACTTATAAAGATGGTAAAATCGCCCCAAAATTGTGGCCCAAATGGACCAAAAATATGTCCCTTCGGTTGATAGTAACCCCTTAAACAATCTTAAGCAAAAAAAAAAACAAGTAGGAAAGTATAGTCGGTCATGACCGACCATATAATACCCTACACCATGAGTATATTTTTAAAATTTTTATTTTTTTAAAGAAACTTTTATGTTGAATATTAGCATAATTCCAAAATATTTAAGCAATTTATTGATAAAAAAACTAAAATTTCTAAATGAGGCTTTATATAGGTCAAATATGGGCCGATCATCGGTAAATTTGGGAAAAGGATATATTTTTAAATAACAGTTAGTTTTGTTGAGTTTCATTGCGATACAAATAGTTACAAGTCAATTTTAGACGTTTAAGACATTTTTTGAAGGGGGGTTTGTATGGGGGCTAGGGTCAAATAAGGGCCGATCCTTACGAAAATCTGCAGTGTCATTTATACTTATATAAAACTAATTTTGCCAATTTTTAGAGAGATAGTAGAATATTTGAAGTAATTATGGCATAAAAAGTTCAAATCGGGAGGTACGGTTGTATGGGGGCTAGGTGAAATAATGGACCTATTTCAACCATTTTCAATAGGCTTCGTCCCTGTGCCAAAAAACATGCTTGGTCCAAATTTCATCAAATTATCTTGTAAATTGCGGCCTGTACCTTGCGCACAAGGTTTACATGGACAGCCAGCCAGCCGGACAGACGGACGGACGGACATGTCTTAATCGACTCAAAAAATGATTCTGAATCGATCGGTATACTTAAAGGTGGGTATTTGACCAATATTTTTGTATGTTACAAATATCAGCACAAACTTATAATACCCTCCCCACTATAGTGGTGTAGATTATAAAAAATATTTGATTCTAATATGATGAATAATGAAATGTGAAATACAGGAAAAATTCGAATACTTTTGTGAGGTAATTTTATGGACTTCCTTTAAATAACGCTTAATTAATTTAAGTAAATGAAGATTTTTCAAATTATAAAGCTTGTGATATGAAACCTAAAGACTGCTTTGTTTATTTATATTGAACCTTGAAATATAAAATAAAGTATGTAGATTCGGAATTAGGTGAGAACCCATAAAAGGGAACTTTTTAGTACTTTTTCATTTTTCAAAAGGTACTTTTTGAATATTCTATAATATCGAACCTAGGAACATGAAACTAAGTATGTAAATTCGGAATTAGGTGAGAACACATAAAACCTTTTGGTATTTCTTCGTTTTTAAGATGGTACTTTTGGAGTTTTCTGTAACCACCAAAGGGGATTTTTTGTATTTTTTGGTTCGCAAAATATACTTTTTGAACCTAAAAATACGAAATTAAGTATGCACAGTGGGGCAGAATGAAAATTTTTTGGAAATAAATCTGGCATTTCTAAACGGCTGATCCGATCGGGATAAAATTTGGCGTGAGCGTAGCCAAGGAGTATTCGAGTTTAAGTTTTGAAGATGAACCCCACAGATGCCCCAGGGACGGAGCTGTGGCGGCTCAAACTAGGGTACCTACGACCTGTAAAATTTTTAAACTCTTGCCATTTTTTTGTTTTTCAAAAAAATGGCATGAGTTCGCGCTCGACGAGATATTGAAAAAACATGCTTGGACATACTACTTATCTCTTATAATATCCGAGTTATAGGCATTTAAAAATTTAGTGATACAAAATTTACCATACCTTGGTCCGCCTTTTTTGAATACCGGGCGTAATTTTGGACCAAATGGACTCAATTTTTTCTTATTTGTTAGACAACAAAATTTCCAATAATATACAAAAAATTTCAGATCAATATCATTTACAGATCCAAAAATATGAATTTAAAAATTCAAAAAATTTTAGATTTTTGCCGTTTTTTTGCCCAAAATGTGTCTTAACTATTTTATTAATAAAATAAAATTTTCTTTAAGAACATATAACAATTTTGTAGTATTCTAAAAGGTATCTTTACGCAGAACGCTTTGGCGTAAAAAACTTGTCCTATTTTTTGAAAATGTTGCCACTGCGTCCATCCGAATATGACCTATTTTTTATCAAAACTTCAACTTTGGGCGACATGTTCTAAAATCCCAAAGCTGGGATCAGAAAACTGAAAGCAGTTTTGGAAACCTCAATATGTTTTCTATTTACTCCAAAAGTATTTTCCCAGCCCTGAAAGAAATGTGGACCCTATGGGCAAAAATGTAAAAAATCCCATTTTTGGGATTTTCATTCCTATTTTTGGGAATTGCGGGATGCCCTTTGACTTTTTCAATTTTTTTTGCATTTTCTTATTTGAAATGACAAGCGTTGAAGATTTTATTGAGTTTTGTTCATAAATAAAGATTTTGTCATATATTACATATTTGTTAAATTTCTAAAACTATGATTTATATCAAAATTTTAATAGGGTCGCAGATAGCTACAACAATTTAGTCCATATTTATCCCTTAATATCTTTTTTAGTTAGATATGGAAATTCTCGACCCTTTACAAAAAATTTCAAGCCAATATCTCAATTACATTCAAAAATATGCTCATTTAAACCTGTATCCTTTAATTTTATATTTTTCATATTTTAGTATTAAATATGACAGAACATGTTTAAATCTTATATTTACCTATTTTCTATTTGTTTGCTTATCCTTATAATTGAAAGGTCCTATTATGCTTAAATTTTCAGAAATTTATAAGGTAAAAATATACAGGTAATGATAATTTTGATTCATTCACTAATAAGAAATATCAATGACTGAATTACAGGTTATAGTAATATAGTCCTAAATGTTAGTAGGTAGACAGTTCGTAATTTTTTACTTTGGAATTCCTGTATCGGAAATGACAAGAATTGGTATATAAGTAAACTTCTCAGATTTTAAGTACCATATTTAATAAATCTACAATGAAGATTACATTAAAGTACGAAGAGTTGTGTTCCGTTTTATGGAGTGTATCTTCAAAAGGGCCAGAAAGAATTGAAGACATTTAAAATTATATAAAAACTACATATAGTAGAAAAGTAGACAAAACAGGCATATCAAAAATTGAAAACTTTTTAAAACTTTTTGATGTAAAAAGTAAGTCTGTGGATGGAAGTCAAAAGAAATTTCGATTCAAATTTTGTAGTTGGATGGAAACTACTACGGAAATCTCAACTTACAACACATCAGCAGGAGCGCTTTGCAAGTCATACGAAGACTTATGTTCAAGGTCAAATAAAAGAGGGTCACACAAAAACTTTTTTCAATCTCAAATGAGGAAATTGCTGATACATTTAACGAAAGGAAAACCAACCTATCGATGACGTACATATTGCAACTATTCTTCCCAATGCATCACCAAAACGACTTAAGCGAATTGTGGAAAGTATACCAACTCCAACATCACAATCAAATTTTACTGAAGAGGAAGCAATAGCGCTTATGTTGGAACTGGGTCTCAGTCGAAATAAGTACCAAATATTAAGGAAAGCTCTGCATGAAAAAGGACACAATATATTACCATCATACAAGGCGATCCAGGAAAAAAACAAACTATCCTACCATCACCTATTGTTGTTAATGATGTGGAAGCTTGTATTGATATATCATATTTGCTCGAAAACACAGCATCAAGAATTGTGTCAGACTTTTCAGAAGACCAACTAAGGAAAATTCATAACTGTGATGTTGTCTTAATGTGTAAGTGGGGATGTGACGGTTTATCAGCACTTCCAGAATACAAACAAGCTTGTGGAAGTCGGACATTAGCAGACTACAAAAGTGTATTTATGTCATCATTAGTGCCATTACGAATTCGTTCATATTCCCTTAATCCATCATCGTCAAGCATCGGAAATTCATTTGAAGATATATGGATCAATACAACTCCGGGTTCAAAAAATTTTTGTAGACCCATTGGATTTGAATATATAAAGGAGTCAAAGAAAACAACAAAAGATTTAGTGGAATATTTAAAAGATGAAATAAATGCACTGGAGCCCATTTGCATAAAAATAAAGGAATTCTCTATTAACGTATCATATCAGCTAAGCTTAACAATGATTGATGGAAAGGTCAGCAATGCCATAACAGAAACTTCTTCCTTCTGGAGATGCTCAATATGTAATGAGAAAAAGTCGCAATTCTCAAATATAAACAAAAGCAGAAGTATTAATGAAGAAGTCCTGTCTTTCGGAATTTCACCACTTCATGCCAGAATACGATTTTTGGATTACTTTTTACACATAGCATACGACCTCAAATATAGAAGTGTTCCAGAGAATCTTACTAAATCAACAAAAAATAATGAAGAATTGAAAGAACTGAGAGCTGCGGAAAAAAGCAGAATCCAAGAAGAATTTAAAGTTCAGATGGGATTAAACATCGACAAACCACTTCCAAGTTGCGGTAGTACAAATGACGGTAATACGGTTTTTTCGTGATTTTGAAATTACTTCAAAAATAACTGGAATCGACAAGGAGTTGCTTCGAAGAGTTAACACTATTTTAATGGCACTGAATAGTAAACATAAAATTAATGGAAATCGATTTGGGGAATATACATCTGAAATTTCTAAATTACTTGTATCTCTATATCCATGGAGGGAACTAACACCAACAGTACACAAAGTATTGTGTCATGGTCAAATAATAATTGAATCGAATATTCTTCCACTTGGAGAGTTAACAGAAGAAGCCCAGGAAGTGAGGAATCGAGATTTTAAGCATGTTCAACTTTTCAGCTCAAGAAAATGCTCCAGGCAATCACAGAATGAAGATATTTTTAATAGTTTACTTCTATCTTCTGATCTTGTTCTTTCAACTATGCGAAAAAGATGGATTTGTTATGAAACTCTATCATCTCAAAACGAGGAAGATTTAAAGGACTTATATTACCTTCTGGATATGTATACCGATATGACAGATTATTTTATAGAAAATAAGTAGTGTTAGGAATTAACTATATAAGTAGGTTGTAAGAATTAATTGTATTATGTTTAAGATAAACAGTTCAAATAAAAAAGCTATTATACTAACTGATGATATTGTATTAAATTGTGTTTTATATTTCGGTGGG
The DNA here is from genome assembly GCF_022045245.1 of Lucilia cuprina. Lineage (NCBI taxonomy): Eukaryota > Metazoa > Arthropoda > Insecta > Diptera > Calliphoridae > Lucilia > Lucilia cuprina. The sequence continues at coordinate 22,099,129 of NC_060954.1, forward strand.
CGGGAAAGGTGGTTTGTGGGGTGATTTAGGTGTTGTTGTGCGTGGCTCATAATAAAATTATATTTTTTTTATTGTATATACAATGTTATAGTCTTTAATAAAATAATTAACTAAATAATTTTTAAAAATTGTCCAAATATTTTATTCAACACAAAATGTATGTTCTGTCTGTCATACTTAATACTAAAATATGAAAAAGATGAAATTGAAGGACACAGGTTTAAATGAACATATTTTTGAATGTAATTGAGATATTGGCTTGAAATTTTTTGTAAAGGGTCGAGAATTTCCATATCTAACAAAAAAAGATATTAAGGGATAAATATGGACTAAATTGTTGTAGCTATCTGCGACCCTATTAAAATTTTGATATAAATCATAGTTTTAGAAATTTAACAAATATGTAATATATGACAAAATCTTTATTTATGAACAAAACTCAATGAAATCTTCAACGCTTGTTAAATTTGTCATTTCAAATAAGAAAATGCAAAAAAAAAATTGAAAAGGTCAAAGGGCATCCCGCAATTCCCAAAAATAGGAATGAAAATCCCAAAAATGGGATTTTTTACATTTTTGCCCATAAGGTCCACATTTCTTTCAGGGCTGGGAAAATACTTTTGGAGTAAATAGAAAACATATTGAGGTTTCCAAAACTGCTTTCAGTTTTCTGATCCCAGCTTTGGGATTTTAGAACATGTCGCCCAAAGTTGAAGTTTTGATAAAAATAGGTCATATTCGGAAGGACGCAGTGGCAACATTTTCAAAAAATAGGACAAGTTTTTTACGCCAAAGCGTTCTGCGTAAAGATACCTTTTAGAAAACTATAAAATTGTTATATGTTCTTAAAGAAAATTTTATTTTATTAATAAAAGAGTCAAGACACATTTTGGACAAAAAAACGGCAAAAATCAAAAAATTTTTGAATTTTTAAATTAAAAAACGTATATTTTTGAATCTGTAAATGATATTGATCTGAAATTTTTTGTATATTATTGGAAATTTTGTTGTCTAACTAACAGGAAAAATTTTGTATCACTAAATTTTTAAATGCCTATAACTCGGATATTATAAGAGATAAGTAGTATGTCCAAGCATGTTTTTTCAATATCTCGTCGAGCGCTTTCAGAAAATATAAACATCGTTGTATTTGGGTGAAAAACAAAAAAAATGGCACGAGTTTAAAAATTTTACAGGTCGTAGGTACCCTACTTTGAGCCGCCACAGCTCCGTCCCTGGGGTATCTGTGGGGTTCATCTTCAAAACTTAAACTCGAATACTTGGCTACGCTCACGCCAAATTTTATCCCGATAGGATCAGCCGTTTAGAAATGCCAGATTTATTTCCAAAAAATTTCCATTCTGCCCCACTGTGCGTATGTAGAGTTGGAATTAGGTTAGAACCGGGACAATTAACTTTTTTGTTTTTTAAAAGGAAATTTTTGAATTTTCTATAATACTGAACCTAGAAATATGAAATTAAGTATGTAGAGTCTGAATTAGGTGAAACCCCATAAAATGTAACTTTTCCGTTTTTCATAAGGAACATGATATTAAGCATGTTGAGCCCAACGTGTAAGTAAAAGAGGGATTTTTGTACCGACTGTTTTTTTTAACACATCACAGTAAAGGGTATATAAGATTCGGCAGAGTCTAATTTAGAACTCTTACTTGTTTTAATATCACTTTTTTTTAAATAGTTGAAGTTTGAACGACAATGCTGATTTTTGTAATGATCGGGTCTCATTTTACTCTAGCCCCTAGAAGGTTATAATTCAGTTATAAACCCTTATAATACGATTAAATTTTTGGATATTTATCGCTACCCATTTGAGCCCTCTTGTAAAAAATCACTTTTATTGTAATATTTAACATTCGGGCTGGTGTATGGTATTATATGAGGGTATGGGTAAATAAATCCCCAACTGATAAATTTTGGTAGTAAAATTAACGTCTACTTCAAGGTTATTTATGTGAAATTTAATCGTTTCATTAGTGTTTATAAGTGAATTTTGACCTTCAAGTCATTTTCTGAAGGATTGTTTGTAAATTGAGAGCTGTAGCGTGAGCAAAAGCAATGCTGCCAGATGAATTTCAGGAAAAAACGTCAAAATCCCGATAAAAAGAAAAAAACACGTCATTTTAAACTTTTAAATCCGCCAAAAAATCAAAAAATAATAACGTTTGCATATGAATGGAACAAAGTCATAATATTTTGAATGAATTTTGTCACAATAGGAAAAGCCGTTAAAGAATTTGCCAAATAAACATGATTATGTTTTAAAAAATTGTTTGGGTCTTAATAATTAATTAAGTGTATTTGATCACTTTTTAACAGATCATTTTTTTTAAATTATTAACGATTGTTTTAAAAAGCCTTTCCATTTGTATGTGCATGTTGTGGATTGCTGCATTTTCACTTTGAAATAAACGATTTATGTTTTTAATAACACCAATCATATATATGACAACATATTAAAAAGGGGAATTTACAAAAGCAAGGTGCCATATTTTTATAATACAGAATATCGTCAATTTTAAAGTAAAACTCATAATATCGTCAATATGCTATTTTAGAAACCAAAAATCGTCAAAATGACGATAAATCATTATATTGGCAGTCATGAGCACAAGCTTTACATGAACACACAGACAGACATAGCAGAAAATGATTCTGAGCCAATTGGCATACTTTAAAGTAAGGCCTATATTTTGTGTTACAAACCCCATCACAAACGCATAATACCACTATAGTGGTCCTTTGGACAATTTTTGCTAAGAACAATAGGTGAAAAGTTACACTCATTTGTATAAACCCAAGTCCGACAGTTCTTAACTGATAAAAATTTAATTTGTCCAGCTAAATAAAATATTTTTAGTACACTGCAATAATTATACCCTACACCACTTTAGTGGGGAGGGTATATTGGATTTTTGCTGATGTTTGTATCATACAAAAATATTCATCCTAGACCCACCAATCGGCTTAGAATCGTTTTCTGAGTCGCACGCACGTTTTATTTGACCCAAGGACGAAGCCTATTGAAAATGGTTAAAATTGGTCCATTATTTCACCTAGCCCCCATAGAACAGAACCCCCCGAAAAGGGCTTCTGAGTTCATAATTATGTTAAATATACAGATATATCGATAAAATACGGCAACACTAAGTTTCATAGAAGTCTTGATGACCCTGCCAAATTTTATAAAGATCGGGCCCCATTTGGCCCTAGCTCCCATACAAAGTCCTCTTCAGAAAATTACTTGAATGTCCCAAATTAACTTATAAACACAAATATCGCGATGAAATTCAGCACAATAAAATATTATGTAAATATTAATATATTCACAAAACTTTATCGGGCTTAGTCCATATTTGCCCCTAGCACCCATATAAAGCCTCTTTCAGAAAATTAGAATATTGAAGATAAATGCTTTATTATGAAAAATAAATCACATTTAATATTCATAACTGGTGTAGGGTATCATATGGTCGACCACGCCCGACTATAATTTCTTACTCATTTTTATGTTATCTTTGTCAAATCATGTTAGTCAACTCTTTGTTATACAACTATGTTATGATTTCCCTCTTCTATCATCATGTCTCAACACTTGAACAGCTGAATGTCGTAATATATATTAGGTATTAATTTGCAACAATTGTTATTGGATTTCGTTCGTTCAAAAACTTGCAACGAGAGAGTAAGAGAGCGGTAAAAATTACAGTTTGTTGATAGAGAATTTTTTGATTTTACTGAATATTTTTTCCTCACTAAAGCCGGCTTTACAAGATCACACAAGTAATATGATCTGTCAAAATTTTGTGTAGAAGAGCACGGGTGGGATCGTCTAAACGCAGTATGTAATGAAACCATCACACATTGAGAAAGAATACAGATGGAAAATTTGACAGTCGTATGGCTCTCTTCATTTTTCGCATTCAGGGATGTATTTTTATGTAAACACATATTAAAAAGTGAAACAGCTGTTTCCATCTGACTTTTTTATTGTTTTATACCAATCGTGTAAACACAAAAAATATAAATCATACGACTTTTATTCTCTTTTTTGGTATACGGATGGAATTTCATTTTACTTTTTCATTAGACTTGTCGTACGTAAAGTGTGATCGTCTGAAGGCCCTTTAAAAAATATCCAACTTATATTTACAACATATGTTTGATTTATGAATATGTAAACAAACCAAAGAAATCAAAAGTTTGGTAAATTTTAAATTTTTTGAAGGAAATATATAAATTAACACACGAATATTAAAAAATTATTTGTAAGTATACTTATTTTAAATTTATTTATCATAAATTAGTTTTTAAAAGAGTTTATTTGTCATGAAAAATCATAACAAATATTGTCAATCTAGCGTTTTTCAAAACAATTTGTGTAAATTTTTATGTTAATAATATGTTTGTATCATGAAGTTTTAAAACAATAATATATTTTTAATGATACTACATGTTTTGTTAACTTTAAATATCCATTTATTTATAGGAAAAATCAAAGTTACAATTATTTGTTTTTTAGTGTTTTGTTAGCGATTGAGATTTCAGCAAAAGCGCATTACCAATTTTTGTTTATAAACAACAATTGGATTTCGCGTATTTTTTTGGATATTTTTTTGATTGAGAGTAAATTAAAAATTACTCTCTATCATAAAGTTACTGTATATATCTTACAGGAAAGTACGCGAAAAGACCTATTATTGCGAGCGATAGTCAATTTCTTTACGTACAGCTTACGTAGTTATGATTTTTAAATTTTAAAACTTCAAAAATGGAGCTTTTTCACATCTTTTGCTCTAAAATGTAAGTTAACGAAGTGATCGGGGAAAACTAAAAATATATTCATACTCTGTGGACTATAACAAAACGGAATTGGTATATGAGAACCCCTGTATTTTTTTGGTGTATCGCTGTGAAACTATTTACACAAGTATTTTTTTATGTCCAGCTTTTTTTGTTTTGTCCAGCTTTTTAAAGCCCAATGTCCAGCTTTTTGCGAATCGGAATCTGGCAACCCTAATTATAATATATCTCAAAAATACATATGTAATTTTTTTTGTCATATTTCGAATGTATGTGTGATGTGAGACACGTTACTGGCCTGGAGAATTTGCAATAACTTTAAAAATTGCCAACCAATTTTTGTGTTTTATATCTTTCTGAAATGCTTATTTTGTGCACATAAAGTTCAAAAATTATTTCTAAATGGACAAATTTGAACAAAAACTGAAAGGCTAGGTGCCATGGCGGCACCTAGCCTCCATACAACTGTACTTCCAGATTTGGCCTTTTTATGCCATAATTACGTCAAATATACTAATTTATTCCTAAAAATTGGCACAAATAAGTTTTATACAAGTATTAATAACACTGCAGGTTTTCGTAATGATCGGCCCTTATTTGACCCTAGCCCCCTAGTTATTTAAAAATATATCTTTTTCCAAAATTTACCGAGGAGCGGCCCATGTTTGACCTAAACTCCTATATAAATCCTCATTTAATTTTTTTTTTTTTATCAATAAATTGCTTAAGTACTTTGAAATTAAAGTAAAATTCAACATAAAAAATAAAAAGAAAAAATAAAAATTTTAATAATATACTCATGGTGTAGGTCGGCCATGCCGACTATACTTTCCTACTTGTTTTTTTTTATTTTTTGCAAAAATAGGACCTATCACGAAATTCGTAAAATCAAGTACTTAAATTCGTAAATTCTTTATTGAACAAAATTTCAAGATTTTTCTTATAAAAATAATATATGTACTACATATTTACTAAAAACATTAATAAATATTCGCAACATTTCCAAACAATTATTTTACTAAAAAAATAACACTTGTTATTACTATTTGTACGGAAATTCCAGAAAGTATGTTATCTGAAACAGTTAAATTATTTATTGTATTTTGGCAATAATAATAAGCTAAATTTTTTATTGAATCTAAAAATATTGTGAAAATATATATTTACATATATACTAAATTTAAAAATACTGAAACATACATTAACTGTTATAAACCAAATAAGAATTATATCAATACATTTGAGAACATTCCAAAACTGATTTTTTTTGTATTCCATATGCTAACATAAAAATAAAACTCAAACAAAAACATTTATTGAATCAGTAAAAATATTTACTGAAAATTAAATTTATTTCAATAAAGTGTTTGTTAGAAAATGTGTGAACATCAAACAAATTCGTTATAAACCCAAAGGAAATTATTTATAAAAATCGAAATTAAATTTCAGCAAACGATTGTTAAGAAAAAATTGTGCATATTTTTTAATGTGTAGTTAAACAAGTCATAGCACAATCAAGAGGGGGGACGGCCTGTCGGATAATATTTTTTTCTTCATACAGGCTTGGAGCACTCTAATATTCATGGAAAATTTTGTTGTTGCCGAACTGTCTTATTGTAGGGTAGGGCATACAAGTAAATATAATGTAAAGACGAAATGGAAAAATACATTGTAACTTCCGCAAAGTATTGGACTATTACAAGTCATATCAATTAAAATTATAATTTATGATTATTATGAATATCATGTTATGATATTGCGTGAGATAGTTTGGATACGCAAACGTTTTGTAAAGGTTTTTATAAAAATGTAGTATGTAATTACATTATTGAATTGATTTCAAATTTCCGCAGTTTTAAAAGAAAAACTAAAATATATAATTTTTAGAGTTATTTGGAGAACTAATTTTTTAATATATCATTGTGCGACAAACGTAACCGTCTCACAATATCAATAAAAAAGAGGAACAGGGTGTACGACTTTTTTCAAGTGTTTTGTTTAAATCTCGGTAGAAAATTAATGATGACAATTGAAAAGTATTTTATGATCAAATAGGCATTTGGCAATTCTCAATGCTTTTTATGTTAAAAAACATTTAAGGAAAGTATGGAATACGTTTTAATAAGGCATTATGATACATTTCATAGTTATTTGGACAAATTTAATGAAAGCGATATAGAATAATTAATTAGTAATTTTTTTTTTTTTTGGAAAAAATAAAAGGGTGGCTATCCGAAATGGAAAATAATCCAGAACCATCCATAATAAATTTAGACATTGTTGGGAAAGGTCGACCATTTTCTGATGCAGTATTCATAAAAAAATATTTTAAATAAGAGTTTTCAAAATCAGAATTTAAACATTAGGGAATTTATTTCACTCTCATTTTTTGTCGTTCTGCCTAGATGAAAGCACGGATATTAATGATATGTGCAAACCAGGGATGGAAAAAGAGATTTTGTTTCAGTATCAAAAAATATTTCAGAGAGTACTTTTTTGGATCTCAAAGTACTTAGGATAGGTTGATAGGAGGATGTGTACTACATCAACTCCGAATCTAGGCCACAGTCGGGCCTGTTGTGCGCTCTTTATCAAGAAAAAAAGGAACTGAATGAATTATTCCAATCAGTGTTAGTCAGAAATGTTATTTCCGGAATAACATTACTTCAAAGATACTTGGATCTATCTTCAACGAATGCCTCGCAGTGGCAAAGAAAGTGCTCCAGAGTTTCACTGTCCTCTCCACATGCTCTACATACGTCTGAATCCACATGTCCAATTTTGCATAAATGTGCTCGTAATCCTGTGTTTCCACTCAGCACGTAATATCATACTAACATCAGACTTGCTCATTATGAGGAGATTTTTCTTCTTGCTCATCAGGGTCACCCCATAGGATTTTCGTAGTTCTACCCACTGTTTCATTATTCCAAGAGGTCTTATGGGATTCTCCCACCCATATTTTTAGTTCAGCTTTTATTGCGTCGAATGGTTTTGTGTTTGTCAGTTTAACTGCCTTGAGCTGACTTCCCTTTAAAGCTATTACATTCGCTCTTTCGTTACCGACTACTCCCGAGTGGGCTGGTACCCATATGATGTGAACCGTGCCTCTGGGAGAGTATTCAGTTAAAGCTTTCTTACAATCCAAAGTACTAAAATATTTTTTTTTTTTTTGATAAAAGTTTGTATTTTCTGAAATTTATTTATACATTTTTAAATTGGAAAGGGCGTTATAGGTTGTTATGGTGTCCGTCCCTCAATGTTAACATCTTTGATATAATTTGATGAAGTTTTCCCAGGAAATGCGTGGTATCTCATAGCTACGATACAAATATTACCACGAAATTATACTTTGTAAAATGTTATATTTAAAGCACTCATGGCGCTGTTTTAAGTCTTGAAAAGGGACAAATATTGCGTTTTCTCAAAACTCAGGACATAATATCTCAGATTTTAGATATGATGGAGAAAATATGAAGTAATATTCGATATTTTCGAGAAAAAGTGTCAAAAAAATATTTAAAATTTTAAAGAAACTTTTATCCCCATATTCTAATTCTCTTGTTATTTCAAACGATTTATTGAAAATTATTTTAACAGACAGATTTACTACCGGTAAAACGATAATCGGATATTGAGATTGTAGCCATGAAAGTATCAAATAAGACCCAGGAGTATCACAGTACTTTTGCACATCAAATAGTATCAAAACAAGTACCATCGTACCAATTTTGCCATCCCTGGTGCAAACTTATTGTCTGTATCAGATGCGTAAACAAGAATAATAGCGTTTTTGAAACAATCCCTACAAGAACAGTGACAGTCATTTAACCGGTCATTTGACTGGCAAATCGATCAAAGTTTCCATCAAAAGTTTCTATCTGTTTCTTAAGGGCAATATGTAAAAAGTGATGGAAACTTTTGTGTACATGTGATTTTGCATCACCCTCGCACTTATGAATTTTATCGACTTTAAAACATATATTTGAGCTGCTCACTCTTTTGCTTTTTACCAATCAAGGATGATGGAAATGTTAGTCACGATTGACTAATCATTCTTTATGGATATATCCATCACAGTTGACCGATCACACTTGATGAATTTATCCGTCAAATCTGACGGCTATGCCAATTTATAATAAAACACAATTTATTAACATTTTAAGACATATATTTTTAATTTTATTAATATACATAAATTAACTATCATTTCACCATTTTACATACCTCACAGAATGTAAAATCCTCCTATGCTCCTTTTAATTTGTGGAAATAAATTGTCTGTAAAGAAATGCATATAAATATTGAAATATAAAAATTAAAAGTAAATATGTATTCATATTACCACAAATAGATTAAACTCCGAAGTGTATATTCTCAGCTCCACTTCCTGCACCGTTTTTAAATTATAATAAATCTCTTTATTTTTAATAATGTTAGTCTCAATTTTTTTAATTTTTTGCTCCTTGATCTTTGGCTTTCACTGAAATATTTAATTTATGCTCAGTTACACATTACAAATAATTGTAAATTGCAAAAAACTTCAATTAAAATAAAAAGATATTGTAAGTAGAAAAGAAAATTATAATCATTTTGTTTTTTACATATCAAATGTTATGGCACTTAAACTGAAGATCTTAATTACTTCCAAAGCACATTTCCAAATCTTAAATGAAAAATTTAATTCTAACACCCCTACAAGAAATGTATGACCGAAACTAACACATACAAAATGATTTTACTAACACACTTGCAACATTTTTCTTTAAAAATTGTAAAAAAAAATAGTTATTGGATAATTCCATCAATAATGACGGTCAAATGACCGGTAAAATGACTGTTGATGTACTCAATGTGTGATAAAGGGTTTCATTTGCATATGAAAGAGTGAAACAACTACATTTGACTGTTACTGTGTTTTCCGTCGCATAAATTAATTATTTCAGTGAAAGCCAAAGATCAAGGAGCAAAAAATTAAAAAAATTGAGACTAACATTATTAAAAATAAAGAGATTTATTATACCCTACACCACTATAGTGGGGAGGGTATTATACGTTTGTGCTGATGTTTGTAACATACAAAAATATTGGTCCAATACCCACCTTAAAGTATACCGATCGATTCAGAATCATTTTTTGAGTCGATTAAGACATGTCCGTCCGTCCGTCTGTCCGGCCGGCTGGCTGGCTGTCCATGTAAACCTTGTGCGCAAGATACAGGCCGCAATTTTCAAGATAATTTGATGAAATTTGGACCAAGCATGTTTTTTGGCACAAGGACCTATATCGGCCTATAATTTAAAAACGGTGCAGGAAGTGGAGCTGAGAATATACACTTCGGAGTTTAATCTATTTGTGGTAATATGAATACATATTTACTTTTAATTTTTATATTTCAATATTTATATGCATTTCTTTACAGACAATTTATTTCCACAAATTAAAAGGAGCATAGGAGGATTTTACATTCTGTGAGGTATGTAAAATGGTGAAATGATAGTTAATTTATGTATATTAATAAAATTAAAAATATATGTATTAAAATGTTAATAAATTGTGTTTTATTATAAATTGGCATAGCCGTCAGATTTGACGGATAAATTCATCAAGTGTGATCGGTCAACTGTGATGGATATATCCATAAAGAATGATTAGTCAATCGTGACTAACATTTCCATCATCCTTGATTGGTAAAAAGCAACAGAGTGAGCAGCTCAAATATATGTTTTAAAATTGGTAGAATTCATAAGTCCAAGGGAGATGCAATATCACATGTACACAAAAGAAAGATAGAAACTTTGTTCTACGCAGTGATCGATATTTCCTTCACTAGTGTCAGTCAAATGACCGGTCAAATGACTGTCACTGTTCTTGTAGGGACCCTTCCTTTACGTTTACAAAATTCAAAAAATACCTTTTAAAAAACAAAAAAAAAGTACCAAAAAGTTCACTTTTTCCGATTTTCAACTAATTCCGAATCTACATACTTAATTTCATGTTTATAGGTTCAATATTATAGAAAATTCAAAAAGTACCTTTTGCAGAACGAAAAAGTACCAAACAATCCCAATCCAATCTGGATTCAAAAAATGGTTAACATCAGATATACGCGTAGAGCCACCTTAAGAGCTCTCTTGTTTTTCCTCATTCACACATACGTACGTCATTCTCTTTATTTTGAAGTTTTTTGATTGAGATACACACAGAGAAATCTCTGATGTTAAACATGAAGATAAGTTCCAGTTTGCCGAATGTTATTTTTTCAAAGTGAATGAGTTAAACAATGAAAATTTTAAAAAGTTTAATCGACAACACAACTCCTAAACAAATGTAATATCTGCTATTATGTTATTTCCTGGCATATAAGCCGATTTCAGTCAATGTCCTGATAATATTTTCATTTAATTGGGTAAAAAATAATTTATGTCGAGATAAAATATTTTGTTTAAGATAATTTAAGTATGCTGAATTCGGGAAAAAATATTTTTTGAATTAGAGTTATTTCTAGGGAAATATAAGACATCAAAGTTAAATGTCGAATATACTCGACATTCGAAAAACTGTCACCAAAAGGTACTACCCATATTTTTTATAAATATTGTTTTGTAAAATGTTTTCTTACACCCCATTTACACATACACGAAATCTAGTAGATTTCATTTAAAATCTTTTTTAAAATCTAGACTGTTTACACTTACTATTTTTGGCATTTAGGAAGATTTCATTTTTTCTAAAATTTCTTGAAATTGTGTTTAATATAAAAAATAAGAAGGAAAAATTGAATATTTATTAATATTTTATTTATAATAAAAAATTTGATATTGAAATATAACATTACCTTTTATTTTAAATGAAGTTTTCATTCATGTTTTTCAATTTATTAAAATTTTGTCGACATTTTAATTATTGTTTCCTCTTTTTGTTTTTCTCTTTTTTCTTGTACAGCGTCGTATTTTTTAGTATTATTCAGAAAAAAAACAGAGTTGCATCACTAAATACTATTAGATTTTGAGTAGATTTTAACCAAATCTAGTTACGAAGTAGATTTTGTTTTGTATGGGAAATCTAGTTAAAATCAACTAGATTTCGCTCGAAATCTCTTAAGTACTAGATTTTGTGTATGTGTAAATGGGGTATTACACTTGTAACATTAAATGAAGCTGTTTTTTATAAAAAGCACTTTTTCAAAAGATGTCATTAGTGATAATTTCTTAAAACCTGATTTAAGAATACTTTAAAAATATGGAAGATCGTCCAAAATCTCAAATATAAATATAATAAAGTCTTAAGTTTAATCTAAAAGAAGAAAATTAAAACTAAAGTTAAAAATTATACTCAAAAAATGCCCTCAAAAAAACATAGCCTATTGTAATGTCGAATATATTCGACAAACCCACGGAAAGGGTTAAGAGCACTGCAAACATCATGGAGGATATTATTATACACATACCAATCCATTATTTGTTAAATTTCTTAATATCTTCTATTATTTATTTACTTTTAACTGTATATATTAAAGTCCACCTTATATCTTAAATTGCAAATAAATGCATTTTCGATGGCAACGAACGAAAATAATAGTTTATGCTTAATTTTTTTCTAACATATAGTTATACAAAATCCAAAATATAACGCTTTTTTGTCATTTCATATACAGTACACTGTAAAGTAGTACACTATACAACATAAGAAAATGTAACAACCTTTTCTTTCAGTGGAAAGAATGTAAAAACAAAAACTGAAGTGGTGTTAGTAAGGAAAGAAAATTTTACGCTCTCCCGATGTTTGGTTAACATCGATCCATTTTTTCACCTAGGCCCTATATAACTGAACCCGCCGAATAGGGCTTATAAGTTCAAAATTATGTTTAATATACTCATATCTCGACAAAAAACCAAGTTCTATACTAGACTTAATGACCCTTACGAATTCTATAATTATAGAACCTCATATGACCCTAGTCCTTATGAAAAACCCCATAAAAATTTCACTTAATCAATTTATTCAACAATAAACAGCTTAAGTATATCTGACGCAAGGAAAAATTCAACTTAACTGTGTTATTATGAAAACTAAATCACATTTTACTTTTTGTAACAAGTGTAGGGTATTATAAGGTCGGCCTAGCCCGACTGTAATCTTAATTATTAATTTTATTTCGATTAGGGAAGCGAATCTCTCTTTGTGTACGCTATTTTTTTATATATAAATGCGCGTAGTCAAAACGATTGGGAACATTTTCCGGATATAGGTATTACTTGACCGATTTTCTTGATTCTTTTTTTTAATGCAGATTAGCGAGCCTTACTGCAGAATCTTTATATGATCTAAATCGGTTAAGTACTTTCGGAAATATAAGAAATATATATAAAGTTTCTACCAATACACAATCACACAAATATGTGTTTGAATTAAAAAAAAAACAAAATATATTCTTATAAGAATATACAACACTGCTTTTTTATTGTAGAAAAAGAGAGGAGCAAGGCGAATTCAGATAAGGTGGTGGCAGTTCTGCAACAACAACATTTCCCATGTATTTTGCTTTTGGTTTTCGTAAATGTCTAAAACCATTAGTACAGTGGATTCATTTGATGAAAAATTTTTGTAAAATGTTTATATTATATTAAAAACTAAAGATAAAGATATTAAAATTTGTGAGAAAAATATATTCTAAATTGAATAATGTTTGTTTCAAACGAAAAGTTCTAATTCAGCAGCTTAATTTGCAAAATTTAGTAAGTGCCTTAAGTTAAGTAAAACTTAATTTTTTATATGACTTTCCTCATCGTGTAGGAGCCACTAAAGCCATTTTATACGCGGATGACTGTCTTATTTACGCTCACCATGAATCTCCAGCACATGTCTTGCGTAAAGCTACACTTCGCCTGAATACAATCGACGATTTTTATAAAGAGTGGGGCATTAAGATTAACGCCGCAAAATCTCAGGCAAATTGTATAAGAAATGCATCTGGCAAATGCTCTAGATTCGTGTTTCCGGAAAGTAAGCTTCTGAGACTCTCCTTGAATGGTGTTGAAATTTTATTTAAGTCCAGTAGTAAGTATCTTGGTGTAAACTTTGATAAGGTAATGAAATTTAATAATAACGGGAGAATTTTACTTACCAAATCTAAACGTATAACTGGCATGCTTTCCAGTTTATTTAACAGTTCACACCTTCACCAAATATCAAAACTTCTTCTGTACAAAGTTGCTATCAGATCAGCTCTCATCTATGCATTTTCAATCTGATTTTCTATTTCACCAATAGTTGCAAAAGAATTGGAAATTGGAATTGGAAAAGTTCTTAGATAATGTGTTGGAAGAAATTTTCTAAGCTGTATTAAACGTTTTTCCAACTCATATATATAAGCAGTCTGGTGTTAGATCGTTATGTGCGTATGCCTTGATCCTGTGGTTGCCAGATTCCAATTCGCAAAAAGCTGGACATTGGGTTTTAAAAAGCTGGACAAAACAAAACAAGTTGGACATAAAAAATACTGAGAAAATGTTAATTTTGTTTTTGTGTAAATAATTTCACAGTGATACACCAAAAAATGCAGGACTCATTACTCATCTCTGGAATTTTTGATTTTTACGCAAATATACTATTTGATATCCCTTAATCACAAAATCCATAAAATATAATTTGTTGATAATATTTGTTTTGACCACAATTCCGATTCTTACAAACCTATTTTACTAGTTTTAAACAGCTAAATTCTTAAAGGCATATATAATTCAGTTATTTAAGATTTTGATTCCAGAGATATATGGAGCCTCAAAAAACTAATTTTGAAAAACAGACGTTGCGTGAACTTTTTAACAACCGTAGTAGTTTTACACATTTTTTAATGATTTATTCAACTATGCTATTTTAACTTGCATATATGCAAGAAATGTTAATAGTTATCTCCCTAATATGCATATCGTCCTTGTTTTGAATATTAGGCGATTGGTATACTTTAAGGTGGGTATAAGACGAATATTTTTGTATGTTACAAACATCAGCACAAACTCAATATACCCTCCCTACTAAAGTGGCGTAAAGTATAAAAACAAAACAATAAAAAATTTAGTCTAGTACATCTGTATAACAGATATCCAACATAAAAATTATTGTCAAGTTATTGTAGTGTACTAAAAAAATTATAATTAGCTGGACAAATTAAATTTTAGCTTGAAAATGGACAGCCAAGTCCAGCCAGGCTGGCAACCCTACTTGAACCTCATGAGGAAATTTTTGGGAATCTTGCTCACCATGACAACTCTCTTATGAACGATATTTATGAGGAAGGAAAACACACGGACTGGTCGAGGTTTTCATACCTATCGCCGTATGGTATTGTTATGGGGGCTTCGGAGGTTGCACGGATCCGTTCAAGATGCCGGATTTCTATTGTAGGACTATCCCTGGAGTCCATAGGGGATAATTTCACCACCATGTTGTTATTTATAAGTGAAATTTATCATTTTTGTACTTATATGGTACTTTCGGATTATTTGTATATTTACTGTTCATTAATGCAACTGTTTTCTGTAACGTAATTTTTGAATTCTGGAATTCTATTACTTTTGTTAAATACATACAATGTATGTTTATCTTCGATTATGAGGATTATCTGTGATATCGGATTTTACAAATTTGAGATTTTACAAATTTGAGCATTTTTGCTATAATAGTTTAACAGACATACGATTTTTTCTATTATATTAATATGGGGTTCCATTCCAAATCAAAGTCCGCTTTTTTCCAAAATGTTTAGATGGATATAAAAGTTTTTCGTGCAAAATTTAAAGAAGCTAGTTTTATTAGTTTCCCAAATAAACGAATTTTTGAATATTTTATTCATATGAAAGTTGCAACGCCTCATTGGTAGCCCGCCAATTTATTATCCAAAATGTTTACATGTTAAATGTTAAAGTTCTTCGTGCTAAATTTGAAGTCAAGTAGTTTTCCAGATAGGCGAATTTTTGTATAAAATTTATATGGGAGGTTCCACGCCCCTACCGCTAGTCCGCCCCTTATCATATTGACACTAAAGTGGTCCGATCAAATTTGAGGACTCTAGATCAGATATATGGATTTAACATTTTTATCCTATGAAGCTATAGCCATTACGCCCATTTTCTAAACAACAATAGTTTCCCAGATAAAGTAATTTTAGTCTGCAATTCCTATGGGGAGTGTCACGGCCCCATTGATAGTCCGCCAGTTTTTTGTCCTAACTGTTCGTGTCGATACTAAAGTGGCTGCGGAAAAAATTGAGATTTGTTTATATGGGAGGTGCCACGTCCACTGTAGCTAGGCTGATCATTTTCAGCTGCCGTCAGCCGGGTTAATACTTCATATGCGTTTCGTAATATTAAGTGTTCCGG
The DNA here is from genome assembly GCF_022045245.1 of Lucilia cuprina. Taxonomy (NCBI): domain Eukaryota; kingdom Metazoa; phylum Arthropoda; class Insecta; order Diptera; family Calliphoridae; genus Lucilia; species Lucilia cuprina. The sequence goes on from NC_060954.1 coordinate 22,115,331, forward strand.
AAGAGATTTTTTTAGTTAATCACGTTATATACACATACACATTTTTATCACTCGTCATACTAAAAATATTTAAACTTTTTCAATGTTATTCCACATTGCTACTTAATACTGCCGTTCTGTTTTTATGTTTAACTAGAAAAATTGCGACGTTACACAGCAATCTCTAGCAGCACGAATGAACAGTATTAATGTCTTGTTTGTTGTACAAGAAAATATATATATTTTTTTGCTATAGTAGAGCACACTCAAATTTGTTAATATGGCTAGTATTGATGATATTTTTATTTGCGCTGAGTTTTTCCTAGCAGCAATTAAATTTTTGTTTTGCAACTGCTAACTGCAAATTTATTCATTGTTTTTTGAAAATATTGATGTTACAATTTAAAACTATTATGGAGTGTTTATTGTTTTGTCATAACTAAACAGTATAATTCTAAGTCGAAAGGGAAAAACTCTTCAGCGAGTTGGCGATAATATTTAGAATTGCCTCCTGAATATTCGCAATATTTACATAAGCATGCTATATATTTGTGTATAGTTCCACAATTTAAAGATTAATTACATTTTAATAGTATATTTATGAAATTTATTAAATTTTATAAAGTTAAATAAAAAAACTATACATTAAAAAAATATCGAGGGACTATATTCAATAGTCTCGATCTAAAATAACACTAGTTTTCAGGAGAGCAAAAAACTGTTTTGATTTTTTTCTTTTACAATATATTATTACGACCATATTGTAAATCGTTATATAAAAAAATTTAAAATTTTGCATTATTTGCAAAATTATTCACAAATTTATATCAGATAGAGCTTTTTTTCTACGAAATTTTTTTTTCAGCCTTCATTAAAGAATTTTTCATAGAAATATAAATTTTTAATTTAATTTAATATTAATAAATATTATATTTTATGCAATTTAATGAAATAATATAAACTAAATTGTTGAAAAAAATTTTAAAGTTTTGGTTCAAAATCAATGTTATAAGATTAAACACGGCAATAAAATTAATCACATTAGAATCATAATGAGCGATATCTCGAAAACTATTAAATCGATTTCAAATATATTTTTACGGATTTGTGTTCAGCATGTCCAACTTCGTAAAAACACTTTTTTTCAACAGAAAATTGTCTAAAATAATAGTGTTTTAAGCAATTTTTGGATAAGATAGAGTTTTCCATTGAAAATTGTTCTTTATTTAAGATAGAGAAACTTTAGAATTGTTATAAATTTGCCAAAAAAGATTTTTTCTTTTGAAATTGATGTCACTGATGCGGGATATTTTGCCATCAAAATCTTATTTTCATGGAAATGACAGATAGAGACCTTAAATATTTTTACATACATTTGAAATTGAAGCATCAATAATGCAAAAAAATAATAAATAAAACTACAACTGGCAGTAGCAAAACCAAAATAAAGTTACATTTCTGCTAGGATACTCGCCATATTTAACAAATTTGAGTGTGCGCTGCTAAAGCACAAAAATATATTTGTGTTGGCCTGCAATTATGTCTGCCTGCTACTAGAAATTGCAAACACGAGCTGCAATTTTTATATTAATATGAATATATATGACTGCAATTTTTAGTTGCAAAGTGATACAAAAATGATAAAGTTTCATATTTATTTTAAAGTCATATGTAAGAGAGGTGGTGCTAGTGCTGCATATTTGAACGCTGAAATAAAATGATATTTGTTTACGAGATGCTTGGTATTTTCAGATTTTTTACATAAATAATTCAAAATATTAACGAAGTTTTTCTCTGTTTAACGGACATTTTTAAATATAAAAATGTAAACAATAACAAACTTTGACAGCTAAAAAAAAACCAGGCGAATTAAGAAAAAAAATTATCAGCTGATTGATTAACACCACTTTATATGAATTCGCCTTGAACAGCTGTTTGCCAAAACAAAAATAAAATTTTATTAAAAACTGTTTGTTTATTGGTTTAATAGTGTGGAATAATGAAAATAAAAGAATCTTAAATAAAAATAAATTAATTTGGTTTATTTTGCTCGTTTAATTAGTTTAATATCATTTGATTTTTTAACTTTTGACATTGTTTTGATTGTTTTTTTTCATTGTGAACATAAACTTATGACTTGCTACAAAAATCTGTTCACAATCACTGTTACTACACTTTAGTAGATACAATATACAACTTGATTGTGAATTAAACAATTTTTAATTAAACATATTATACTTCGTTTAAAAATAATGGAAATGGAAGCCGTTTAGAATTGTTAACTTATTCCTAAAATAGTATTTTAATGTAAAATATGACAACTTACTTTTTAATTCTATTTATATAATCCTTGAAGATAATTACTTTTAGGTATATATTTAATAAGCTTCTCGAATTAACAAAACCTTCTTAAATGTTTTTTAACAGTTGATTTTTAACACAACACTTTTATATTGTTTCTTAAAAAATGGAGTATTTATATTTTTGTTTGTTTTTGTACTATTATTTGCATTTTTTGTTAAAATAAAATAATTCTCCCTTCTATATTTTTGTAAACAAAAAAAAAGAAAAACAATGCCACACATGTAGTAGGGGAAATCATATATAGGAAATTGGAAATAAAACAAGAGTGCTATATTAAACATATTAGTTTTATAAATTTTTTCCCGACTACATTATTATTACAATAAAAGCAAAACAAAATGATAAATCTTAAATACCCTCCACCAGCTACTTTTATGTTATTACTTTTGTAATTGATCAAATATTTGTAGAAATAAGTTTTCTCATGTCTTTAATAGAAAATATACCAAAAGATAAATCTATTACAATTCCAAGATTTATTGAACATTATAAATTTAGAAATTTGTATGTATGTATGTGTGTGAAAGAGATTTTCAAAATACAAATACATATATAATTTTGTTCTACACAAAATTTTGTTCAACACAAATTGATAATGCTTTTTAAATACGGTTTAAGCGCTTTTAGGCACTGGACCTAATATAGGAGAAATGGAAGTGTATATAAAGACAAAATTTCAGAATTCTGTGTCTATATCATAACTTGGTAATAAATATTGTGAATCCAAGTGATATCCGGAGCTAGTATGAGAGCTATGACCAAATATGCACCGATCGCAAAACAATTTTCTAGTGAATTTATGTATGTATATAAGAGCAATATTTTTGCTAAATGTATGGATATCAATATTTGGTTATGAGAGACCGATCGGAAAAACATTTCACAATATTATTTCTCTGTATATGAGCAACACCGGCGCCAAACTTTATATGGATATCTTAATTAAGTAATGAGTTATGTGCGTTTTAGTTATTTTCAGTAGGGGACCTTGTATGGGAGCTATGACCAGTCATAGACCGATGGAAAAAAATTTCTTAGTAATATTTTTGTGTATATGAGTTTATGTATATAAGAGCAATATTTTTGCTAAATGTATGGATATCAATATTTGGTTATGAGTTATGTGCCTTTTTCTGATTTTCGGAAGGGAACCTTGTATGTGTGTTTTTCTAAGAGGGACCTTGTGTAGGAGCTATGATTAATTATGGACCGATCGGAAAAACATTTCACAATATTATTTCTGTTTATGAGCAATACTTGTACCAAATTTTATATGGATATCTTAATTTAGTAATGAGTTATAAGTGTTTTTCGGAAGGGGAACTAGTATGGGTGCTAAGACCAATTATGGACCGATCGGAAAAAGATTTCGTGATAATATTTCTTTATGTGAGAACAATGCCTGCAACAAATTTTATATGGATATCTTAATTTAGTAATGAATAATGTGCGTTTAAGTGATTTTCGGGAGGGGACCTTGTATGGGAGCTATGACCAATTATGGACCGATCCAAAGAAACTTTATGCTTATATTTCTGTATATAAAAGCAATACTTGTATCAAATTTTATATCGATGTCTTAATTTAGTAATGAGTTATGCGCGTTTAAATGGTTTTCGGGAGGGGACCTTGTATGGGAGCTATGACCAATTATGGACCGATCCAAAAAAAACTTTTATTGTAATATTTCTGTATATAAGAGCAATATTCTTACCAAATTTTATATCGATATCTAAATTTAGTAATGAGTAATGTGCGTTTAAATGGTTTTCGGGAGGGGACCTTGTATGGGAGCTATGACCAATTATGGACCGATCCAAAAAAACTTTCATTGTAATATTTCTGTATATAAGAGCAATATTCTTACCAAATTTTATATCGATATCTAAATTTAGTAATGAGTAATGTGCGTTTAAGTGATTTTCAGGAGGGGACCTTGTATGGGAGCTATGGCCAAATATGGACCGATCCAAAGAAAATTTCATGGATATATTTCAGTATATAAAAGCATTACTTGTACCAAATTTTATATCGATATCTTACTTTATTAATGAGTTATGCGCGTTTAAGTGATTTTCGGGAGGGGACCTTGTATGGGAGCAATGACCAATTAAAGACCCATCCAACAAAATTTTCCTCTGAATAAATTCTATTGTCATAAAATTTTATTTTTTATAATTTTGTGAAGATATCGGCATTACGACGGAAGTTATTAACAAAAAACCAAATTTCCGGGAATATGTACCTATATGGGTGGTATATGAAATTGTGGACCGATTATGGCGATTTTACGCAGAGATTAAGCCCTTGTATGAAAACGAATGTATGCCGATTTTTATGGAATTATCTTGCATAGTTTTCGAGAAAATTACAACAGAATGTGTAAAAAAAGCTTTTTTTCGAGGATGTTTCAAATTTTGATTCATAACTTTTCCCGATGTAAACCGATTTTGCCCATTTTCAACACCAAACAACTTAGGAAAATGAAGAACATTTTGGGTGAATTTGGTTAAATTCTATTGCTTCGTTTTAACGTGAGCGTGGTTTACACAGACAGACGGACAGAAGGACATAGCTAGATCGACTCAGAATTTGATAAGGACCCAAAATATATATACTTTGTTGGGTCTCAGATGAATATTTCTTGGTGTTACACACGGAATGACAAAGTTATATCACCACTGATGGTGGTGGAGGGTAAAACAACGCAATAAAACCAACCTACATTCAAATATACGAAGAGAATTCACAAAACAAAAACACACAGCTGAATAAAACCATATACATACATCTACACACACGTGTACATCGTTTTCTAATATACAGTGTTGTTGCTTCTTTAACAAAGCATGAAAAAATATGACATTTTTTGACAAAATTTTGACCGATTTTGCTGATTTTAAATAGCGATCTTCTCGAAAGCATGTCTAACAGAATTATTGAAGGTTCGGATCTCGCCGATATCTGGGGTCCTCTAAAAACAGATTTCAACAGATAGACAGACGGACATGACCTAATCGACTCCGCTATCTATAAGGATCCAGAATATATATACCTTATAGGGTCGGAAAATTATATTATAGAAATTACACACGGAATGACAAACTTATATCCTTCTCACGAAAGTGAAGGGTATAAAAATGCGTATGACTTTTAAATGAATCTTTTTTAGAACGTTACTGCCGTTCAAAGATTCATATAATTTTCTTACTTGAACATGTTTGACAGCGCACAGTGGTATAGGAAAAAAAAAGAGGGAAATAATTCGGTAACTTCTAAACGGTTAATCCGATTTTAATGAAATTTGGTATGCACAAAGAGGAGGTGTTTTTAAAAAGTTATAGCGTTCATATTCGATATTTCCTAAAATGTATTTCTTGAAATGCAAAATTAAAAATGTTTATACTAGTATCGATTAATTAAAACAAGTTTTATGATTTAGATTTCGGATCTAAAAGTGGATTTTTTCAAGTTATTGTGTAAAAAATATTTTCATTATAAAGTAATTATATTCAAAGGGTTAAATATTTTTCAACTAATACATTCTCACGACTTAGGTTTTTGACAGCAGACTTAGGTTATGTCATACTCAGTTTCAGTTCTATGTATACCTTTTCTATGGTTATAACTTTATTATACCCTTCACCTTCGTGAGAAGGGTATATATAAGTTTGTCATTCCGTTTGTAATTTCTATAATATAATTTTCCGACCCTATAAAGTATATATATATTCTGGATCCTTATAGATAGCGGAGTCGATTAAGCCATGTATGTCTGTCTGTCCGTCTGTCTGTTGAAATCAGTTTTTAGAGAACCCCAGATATCGGCGAGATCCGAATCTTCAATAATTCTACTTGACATGCTTTCGAGAAGATCGCTATTTAAAATCAGCAAAATCGGTCGGTAAATAACGGAGATATGAGCAAAAATACGAGACAACCTCTGAAAATTTCATCAAAAAATGTCATATTTTTCATGCTTTGTTAAAAAAGCAACAACAACACTGTATATTAGAAAAAGATGTACACGTGTGTGTAGATGTATTTGGTTTTATTCAGCTGTGTATTTTTTTGTATGTTTGGATGCTGTTGGCGTCATTGCGTTGTTATTTTTGTTTTTGTATTTCTGTGTTTTTCGTCATTTATGTTTAGATGTCTGTTGGTTTAGACGACTTGTGTATTTTGTGTTTCATTTCGTTTAGCGTTGTTGTTGTTCTTTTTGTTTAGCTTTTGATGTAATAATAATGTAGTCGGGAAAAAATTAAAATTTATAAAAGATATTTAAAATACACTATGGTGAAGGGTATATAAGATTCGGCACAGCCGAATAAAGCACTCTTACTTGTTTTTTATACCCACCATCAAAAAAGATGGGGGTATATTGTTTTTGTCATTCCGTTTGTAACACATTAAAATATTCGTCTAAGACCCATAATAGTATATATATTCTGGGTCCTTATTAGATTCTAAGACGATCTAGCCATGTCCGTCTGTCCGTCTGTCTGTCTGTCTGTCTGTCTGTCTGTCTGTTGAAAACACGATAGACTTACAAATACTAAGAACACTTTTAAATTCTACATTAATAATATTGAAGAAGACTTGACTACCCCTACCAACATTTTTAAGGATAGGGCCATATATTGCCATACTTCCCTTTGAGCCCTCTTAAAAACATGTCTTTTTTTGCCAAACTTGTTTGTTTTCCTTCTGTGAATTCTGTTCGTATAGGGCCATATATTGGTTGGTTTTATTGCGTTGTTTATTTTGTTTTTCTGTGTTTTACATATGTATGTTTAGATGTCTGTTGGGTTAATTGCGTTGTGTATTTTGTTTTTTATTTCGTTTAGCGTTGTTGTAGTTCATTTTGTGTTACTTTTGGTGTAATAATAATGTAGTCGGGAAAAAATTAAAAATTTAAAAAAAAACTAATACATACACTGAAAAAAATCCCGGCCTAATATATACGAAAAATGTCGTACATTGTACGAATCGTTCGTTGTTTCGCACCGCGAAATTCTTTCATAATATATACGAAATTGTACGAAATATTTTAGTATAATGCAAAATATTCTTGAAAAAATTAATTTACATAAATTGAAAAAAGGAATTTGAATAAATATAGTAAAATTTACGAAATATTAATTTATTCAAACATTTTTGTTCATTTTAAAATAAATTTTCTAATTTTAGTTCAAAATTATTCTCCACACGAATTTTAAATTTTTTTATGAATATAATTCGAGAATAATATTATACTTTTTCTTAAATTTTATAAAAATGTTGTAGTTTTATTTAATAATAATATAAATAATATCATTATGTTTAATTTCGCTAAAATTTAAGAAGAAAATACTTTCGTAAAAATAGAAAAGGGGTTTATTAAATAATATTTCGTATTATACACAAATTTTTGTAAATATTACGAAAATAGAAGTTACGAAATTTTTTTCGTAAAGTTGAGCATGGATAATTTTCAGTGTATGTTTAAAATACACTATGAAGGGTATATAAGATTCGGCACATCCGAATATAGGACTCTTACTTGTTTTAATAACTTTAACATAGATAAAAAAATGCATTTATTTTGCACACAAAATTTTTTTTAAATTTGATTTCTTTTCAATTTTGAATGAGAGATACTGTAAAAATATTTTTAAACAATTTTCCTAATTTTTCGCCTCTTTAAAACGTACGACGGTCACGTTTGTCACGACGGAAATGCCCATATATGAAATATGTGCATCACCCACCCTAAAGTATACCAATCCGTCCGTTCATGTACTCCTTGTAATCAAACAAGAGGTCGCAATTTTGAAATTAATTTAATGAAATTTGATACATGATCGTCTATGGTAGCGAAGACGAAGCCTGTTGAAAATGGTTAACATCGTTTCATTATTTCATACAACTGAACCCCCCGAATGGGACTTTTAAGTTCATAATTATGTTTGGTATACTCATATCTCGAGAAAATGCTGCAGAAACCAAAGTCTATACTAGACTTGATGACCCTCAGGAATTCCATAATAATAGGTCCTCATATGACCCTATCCCCTATAAAAATCCCCCCATCAAAATTTCGCTTAAATGTCCACAATTTTATTCAAAAATAAACTAAAAATAGGAAAAAAGAAATTATATTTTTAAAATTTGTTTGCTTACAAAAACAGAAAACTTAAAAAATAGTAAAAATGGTAAAAACTAATAAAAATTCGTTTGTAAACGAACAGTCTTAATAATAATGAGCAAAATTAAATATTTTTAAGAATTGGATATAATTTTTATTCAAAATTCTTTTTCTTTTGGCAAGAACAATACTTAGTGGTTGAATTGGTTAATAATTACACATGATAATATGAAAACGTTATTTATTTTCAATAATGCACGCAAAAGTTAAATCTTTTGAAGTAGCTTTTTCGTATACATTTATTTCGAATTAAAGTATTACATTCATAAGTTCAGAAATATTTGTAAACGTAATCTATCCAAATTGTCCGACAAATTTACCAAAATATAGAATTTAAGACGTTAAAATAAAAATTAGTATACAACATCATCTAGAAAATTTAAATAAAGAACTAAAAGTCATGGTGAGATAGTAGAAGTCAAAGGTCATGAGTATCAAATCTTTGCATATATCGCGATTATTGTTCGTCGTACGAGTTTAGATGTTATTACAACTTTTGTATACAATACAATTTCATTTTCCTTAGCTGTGTTACTTAAAAATATCAGTTGATTAATACTTTAAAGATATTCTGATACTATTCTTGCATCAATTAGCATGACATACTTTATTTATTCTTATTAAATCATTTATCTTAGAAATTCGGCAAATTAGCACAGTATTTGTTTATTCAAAATTTCAAATAGATATAGAAGTTGCAATTATACTTTAAATTTAATTTGGAGGACATAATCTACTAAGTACGTAAACTATTCCCACCAAATTTTTTTTTCATATAAGTATCTCAAGTTCTTTACTTAAAAATAGAAATATTGATTTAAAACTAGAGATAAAAGAATTTTTTTTAAATTAATTTTTGGAATAAAAGTAAACAGCATTTAGTTCAATGGCACGATAGATCTTTTCATTTCAATTAAGTCTATTGGAATGAGTATTTATTACAACTACACATGATAAATATGAAAACGTTAATTATTCCCAGTAAAGTGAAATCTTCTGAAGTATATATATATATATATATATATATATATATATATATATATATATATATATATTATATATAATATATATATATATATATATATATATATATATATATATATATATATATATATATATTATATATATATATACATATATATATTAAGGTTATGCAATCGGTAGTAGTTGTTATATATTTGATCCTAAAAATATTTCTGTCTGAAAGCAAAATGTTTTTCAGATAAACACTTCGACGACCGCTAAAAAACAAGAAATTTGTGTTTTGTTTTGCAATACCTTTTTATTCCATGAATATAATTTAATGCATAAAATTTACAACTTTTTTGCATCACGTGTTTAGTTAAATACAGAGAAAAACAAATATGAATGTATAGTCGGGCGTACCCGACCATATGATACCCTAACCACTCAGTATGTATGTTAAAAATGGGGTTTATTACAAAAAATGAAGAGTTTGATTTGCTTTTTGACTTTATTTCGAAATATTTTTGTTTTTTTTTTTTCAAAAAAGAAATTTTTTACAAGAGGAATCAAAGGGGAGTAGGGCAAAATATGGCCCTATAAATGTTTTAGAAGTACGAGTATAGCTATGAAATTCAACATTAGCAGTTTAGATTTTGTACTAACATTCTCCATTGCTTTAGTATTGATAATGGGCAATAACGGCCATAAATGTTTTAGAAGTACGAGAATAGCTATGAAATTCATAAATAAGTTTCATATGAGCCGAAATGTTTCTACCAATTTTTTTGAAGATCGGTCCATAATTGACCCTATCCCCCATGTACGGTCCAGTATAGCTATGAAATTCGGTATAACTAAGTTTCTTACTAGCCAAAACCTTTCTTCCACTTTTTTAGGATCGTATCATAAATATCCCCACCCCCATATAAGGTCCCCTTCTGAAAATAACTATAACGCTCGTTACTGGCTTAAAACTATGAATGTAGTGACGAAATTCGACACACATAAGTTTTCTGCAAACAATATCGGTCTATAATTGACACCTAATTTAAGGCCGCCTCTGAAAATTACTTTAAGGAAATTCGACGCACATAAGTCAATAAGAATCGGTTGATAAATGACCCTACGGCCCATACAAGGTCCCCTCAGAAAATGGCTTAAACGATTATTACAAACTTATAAATATGAGTATAGCTATGAAATTTTACATAAGTAAGTATCTTACGATCTAGAATTTCTCTTCCAATTTTTTTAAGGATCGCTAATAAATGATCCTACCCACTATATAAGTTCCCCTTCTAAAAATTACTATAACACTCATTAATGCCTTTAAAATATAAATATAGTCACGAAAATCGTCACACATAAGTTTTATGAGAGCCTACTATATACATACATACATACATACATACATACATACATATGTATATTAAATAAAAAATATTTTCTGTTTTTTTAGGAAATCCTGCAGTTTCGGAAATTACTCGAACGTCTTAACAGTAATGTGTCTCTGCCAGTGTCCTTCTTTGTCATCATGAATATGACGTATGCCTTCGCTGGATTTATTTACATGTTTAAAGACTTCGACTTCCATTACTGTGCAATAAAAACTGTAATCTTTAATTTTACAAATGTTTTGTTGTGGTTATTATTAGGTTTATTGCCGTTCTTCATTGCCGCATCGTTAACACAGGCATGCCAATCAGTCAGAAGTAATGGTCATCAGATACGAGTAAGACCATTTGTGTACCATAATACATCTACGGAGGACCTTAATTCGATGTTGATATTTTCATCGACCTTGGATATGTCAGCCAAACTGTTTCGCATGCCTATACAATCCAACTATATTTGTTTTGCAGTTCTTATTATATCAATTGTTATTCTAACATTGGGAATGTGTTTTAATCTTTCTATATTTGGTATTCCTAAATTGTAATATTTATATATAAATATGTTCATTAATTTAAAACTGCGATTTTCATACTTAATTTCAAATTATTAAAAAAACACATTCAGGTTTAAAATATTTAAAAATATATAAAAGAAAAACCAAAAAAAAATATATAAAAGAAAGAACATTTTTTAAAGTAAAAATTAAAAGTAAGTAAAACAAGTATGAAAAATTGCCGACTGTATGATACCCAGCCAGTCAGTATGTTAAAAAAGTGGATAATTAAAAAAAAATAAAGAATTTAATTTGTTCTTTAACCGTATTGTGGAATTTTTTACGTATTATTGACAAAGAAGGAGATTTTCTATAAGAGGGCTCATAGGGGAGTAATGGTAAATATGGGCCTATCCTCATAAATAGATTTTAATCGTTTTATTAGAAATTATAAGTGAATTTTGACCTTCAAGACATTTTCTGAAGGAGAGTTTGTATGGGGGCTAGGGTCAAATGAGGCCCGAACACTATAAAAATTAGTAGTGTCGTTTATCGTTCTATAAAACTAAGTTTTGCAGATTTTTGATGACATAATAGAACATTTAACGTAATTATAGTATTTTCTAAAGCGTTCGGCCTTGAACCAAGAAAAGAGTATTGTGCACAAGGTTTACATGGACACACAGACAGACGGACGGATGGACAGACGGACATAGCTAAATCGACTCAGATAGTGATTCTAGAACCAATATTTTTGGGTGTTACAAACAACAGCACAAACGCATAATACACTCCCCACTATAGCGAGGTAGGGTATAATAATAACACTTGCTGTACACGTTTCTGTTTTATTTATTACTAGAGTTCGACCCGCGGCCGAAATTCGACCGGAACCTTTAAAGGAAATATTGCCTACAGATGCTGCAAAATAAAAACCTATTTTGTAGTTTAAATGTCTGACAAAAAATTATCTCAATTGCTATTATCAAAATGTATAACTTGCTTTGATCAACGTATTCTCTTAGATATAATGTGATAAATTTTAGTTAAAATCGCGAGATAAGTTTCAAAACTATGTTTTCAAAATTAATTATGCAACATATTTTTCGAAATTATTTGAACTCTTGTAAAAGCATTTCTTCTTTTGATTTACTATCCCCTTCTTAAATGTTCATTTAAATCTATTCATAACTTATGATATATTTTCATTACAGACTTTAATTTTTAGTAAAGTATTTTCTTTAATACCGTTTGAGTTCTTCATCCAGCAATTCATGAAGGGAAAAGACCTACAGATGTGATTATTTTTACACAGGTTGTTCATAGGCGGGATGTTTTTTTATTTGATTTCAAATTCGTTACTTCTGAAGTCATTCAATATTCGCAAGAGAACTCAGAATCCAAACCTATTATATTTTTTCTTTGAAAACTGGACCACAGGGTATACAGAGACGTCACGAGCAAAAAGCTATTTCCCTCTCTTTCGCACAAAACGATTTCAATGATTTTTTTAGCTGTATTTTATATACCCCTTCTCACCAAACAATTTCAAAATCAAACAAAAGCTGATTTTAGACTTTTTCAAATGTCAAAAGTGACATCACTGTGACTGGACATAGATTATAATAACTAATTTCAGTATTCATATATACATTTACATACATATCTTCCCTATTTTCATCTTTTGTTACTATGTATTTCTGCGAAATGTAGATTCGAAGTAGACATTCAAAAGTACATTGTAAATCAAGGAAAAAATTATCAGCTGCTTGCATAAAACCGCCTTGGTGTTGTTATTAGGCTTCTATATATCGACTTTCAAATAATGGACTTTTTTCGAAAAGTCGAAGTAGACTATTTTGTTCCCAAAAAGTCGATAACTCGACTTCGTCTATGAAAAAAGTCGACTTTGTAAATAAAAGTCGGAAAAAGTCAACTATTTATAAAATACTAATAGTCGACTTTTAACAAAATGCAAAAAGTCGACTTTTCGTATTAACTATACAAAACAAAATCAGCTGCTCTGTTAACACTACAGTATTCAAACGATTAATCGTCCTTCCGTTTATAGATTAATTTTTGACGAATAAATGAGAATTGTCAAATTTCAAATAACGAAAAAAACTCACAATTTAGCAGTAAAATTATTATGTATATCCTACAAAATTTAATATTTTTATAATAATTTTTCTTATTTTCTTAATCAATTTTCTATAAAGAAATAGAAATAATTATATCGCTTTTATTTTTACAACTATTTTTTTGGGAACATTCTTGTGTTCTTAAGTATTTCTAATAAGTTTTCAGCAACAGTTATAGTTGAACTAGTGTTCAATGGAACGTATGATTTCTAGAACTCCTTGAAAATCTTAAAAACAGTAATTTTCGTTATATAGAAAAGCATTTCACATAAACAGGAATAATTTATAGTATTTAATAAAAAAACTAAACAAAGAATATAAGTAAAAGAAGTCATAATACTTTTGTTTTTAAACCGTGCAAAAGTTATTTCCAAACATGAAAAAAATCTAGGCGTACAGGAAACTGTGGATCATTAGTATATACTCTGTGTACTCAGTTTTTCATAATCAGCTCTTATGGAATTCTTAATTTATGTTAATTTCAAATAATGCTGAGTTCCTTTGCTTCGAAATAATATAATTTATTTCGAATCATCAAGAAAGAATTGAAAATCTTACAGAAAATTTGTCACAAAAAGGAGTTAAAAGAATCGAAAATTAAACCTTTTTAAATTTAATTTCTTTTTCGTTTTTTCTCTAAGTGAGACAGGTGAATAATAATGATTGAATGTACAGATTCCCAGCTTTCATTTGATAACATTATTAGCAATATAAAATACATATAAATATTTTAAATATTCGTTTGTAGTCTTTAAACTTTAAAATTTTTTATAAGGTCATAAAAAATCGGAGTACGCAACTTTTTAAGTAGTATCTATTTTCACATGCTCATCCATGTGTGAATGCTTTTTTCAAAATTGTTACAGGGTGTTTTTATTCGAATAACCGAATAATTTTTAAATATCCGATTATAAACCGGCTAACGTAAAACCTCAAATAATTATTTGACGAATAAACCGAATAAGACAAAAACCCGAATAATTGAATACCCTACCTTATAATTAATACACCTTGGCCACCACCAAGGCGAATTCATGTAAGGTGGTGTTATTCAATCAGCTGATAATTTTTTTCTTAATTCACCCGGTTACTAGCAGTCAAAGTTTTTTATTGTTCACATTTTTATATTTAAAAATGTCCGTTAGACGGAGAAAAACTTCGTTAATATTTTGAATTATTTATGCAAAAAATCTAAAAATACCAAGCATCTCGTAAACAAATATCATTTTATTTAAATAATGGCATAATTGGTATGTATACAAATATGTTATTTAAGAAAAAAAATTTTTCTATTAAATGTTAACATATTACACAATATTGATTTATATTTTAAATTAAAATTGTGTAGATAACGTGAATAACTAAAAAAATATCTTCAGGAACAGTTAATATTAGGAAACGCATATGAAGTATTTACCCGGCTGGCGGCAGCTGACTTCTACGTTATGGCTAATTTTGAAATCTATTAAATGTTAACAAATTAAACAATATTGTTTTATATATACATATATATCCATATAAGGTATTTACCCGTCCGGCGGCTGCTACATTATGGCCAAATATTGAAAATTACTCCGCCGGAGTAGAATTATCCATTCGCAACAAATATTCATTCATTCGTAATCTAATTTTATATATATGTACTTTTCTATGTTTATTTTTCACAAAAATTAAGTTTTACTTAACTTCAGGCACTCACTTAAATTTTGCAAATTAAGCTGCCGGAATAGAATTTTTCGCTTGAAACAAACATCATTCAATTCAATTTTTTAATATAATATAAACATTTTACAAAAATTGTTCATTAAATGAATTTCCCGTACTTATGGTTTTTGACATCTACGTAAACCAAATGCAAAAACAAAATACATGTAAAATGTTGTTGTTGCAGAACTACCACCACCTTATCTGAATTCACCTTGGCCACCTTGTATGAATTCGCCTTGTTGCTTAAAATTGTTGTTTAAAATTAAATTTTACAGTTATTGCTATCAGAACTGTAACAGTGCTGAATACAACCACTTTTAATTTTTATAGTGGGATGTTTTTTTAATTAGTGTATTTTTTAAGTTTTAATAAATATCTTTATAAAAGTATTTCCATTTTAGATAGGAATGGTAGTTTACAATATATATACTATATATTTGTTCAATTCACAATTAATTAACAATTAACCATAGCCACTATAAAAACACCCTTCAAATGTCCACAATTCTATTCAACAATAAATGACTTAAGTATCTGAGGCAAGGTATAATTCAAATTAATTGTTTTATTGTGAAAACCAACTCACATTTTACTTTTTGTAACAGTTGTAGGATATTATATGGTCGGCCCCTTCCGACTATAATTTCTAACTTGTTTTTTATTTAGAAAGTGTGTATTTAACAAGTTTAAGAAATTATGAAATTCTAAAAGTTTTCATTTAAAAATTATAACTAATTAGATTGATTTAATTTAAATACATATTTTGTTAACTAAAGTTCAACAAATTAAAACATTTTCTTTAGTTGATTTGAAGATTTTCATATATAAAATAATTATATATGAAAATCCTGGGATACCGAAATATCCCGGGATTTCAATTTTCAAAATCCCAAATCCCGGGATTTGTAAAACCCAGTCCCGATTGGCATCCCTAGCGATCACTCACAATCTACTCTCATATAAACGATTCAGTTACTATTTTCCATAGTAGAACAAGTAAGAGTGTTATATTCGGCCATGCCGAATCTTATAAACCCACCATCAAATCATTCATGTTTATGTAGAATTTTACTGATGTAATCACATTTTTGAGTCAGTAATAAGTCTTAAAATCATTTTCAGAAGGGGACCTTGGTAGGTT
>NC_060954.1:22131803-22171045 GCF_022045245.1 Lucilia cuprina
TATTTCTCAAATTTCTTAGTAAAATGATTGTAAAACTTTTTCTTGGACCACCAATGTTAAATGGTATAGTATTTCGTCAAATTTGATTTAAATATTTTTACATCGAAATTGGTAAAAATATTTCTTTATTTCTTCCACATACATAGCTAAAGAATGAATTTTTATATACATACAACATTATTACAGTGTTGTGATCACTGATTCTAAAAAATTGTAATATTACAAAAATTGGAAACTTTTGTTATTTTAAACATAGCCTACGTATACATATAACGGTTAGTTTATTTTTATAGTTGACCTTACCCGCATCCAGTCAGCTGATTCTATAGAGTGCAATAAAAGCTTCTGAGACAATGTCAATAAATGAACTTTTAATAAATAACATTCGATACAATAACTGCTTAAAATGATTATCTCAATAAAATTTTGCACCGACAATGTTATCAAGAGAGCTACCTAAAAATGAAAAAAATAAAAATAAGTTTTATAAAAGTTAAACGTGTAAATACTTGTACTTAAAACAGTAGATAAAAAAAGTATAGTCGGGTTTAGGCCGACAATATAATACAAACCTGTTACAAAAGTAGAATGTGATTTAGTTTTCATAATAAAGCATTTAAGTTGAATTGCACCTCAGATATATAGTATATTTAATATAATTATGAACTAAATTATGGAGGGTTCAGTTATATGGGGGCTAGATAAAATAATGAAACGATGTTAATCATTGTCCATTACAAGGTTAACATGGACGGACGGAAATAGCAAAATCGGTAAATTATTCTAAGCTGATTGGTATACTTTAAGATGGGTATAGGACCAATATTATTGTGCGTTATAAACATCAGCACAAATCCTATATACCCTCCCCATATAAATGGTTAGGGTCCCCACAGAAAATTTTTAGAGTACTCGGAATTGTAACCAATGTTGTGTGCTTTATTTTGCGTTACATACAATTTGATTTACTTGTTTTAATTTTTAATGAAATTTGTTTTCATTATATCTTAATATACATGTAATTAACATTGTATATCGCCATATGATATCCAAAAAGTCCTAAAAAAATTCTAAAGCTGTTAAAATAATCTCAAAATTGCAAGGATTCGCTAAAAGTGTAATTTTTGTTTTATTTAATGCCAACTTACAATATTTTACAATTTCGAAGTTAAAGATTCAAAAGAATTTTAAAATTTTCATGAGTTTTAAGGTAATTTTAGAATATAATATTTTAGAATATCGTTGATAGGGACGTTGATTTTAATTGTAGTAGTCTAAAATTTAGCAGGAATATATATTTTGATAAGGTGCATCATAATCAATCAAAAAGTCAATTTTGACTTTTTCGTAATTTACGGCAGAATTTAAATATAATAATTTAATTAACAAAAAATGTTTCATTTATTGAAAAATATTTTTCAGCATAATTTTTTAAAGGTTAAGATGAATTTTAAGCAAAATTTATGGCTTAAAATCATGTTCCAGCCATAATTGGAATTGCATTATGCCTCTGAATGCATTTGTAGATATGTCCAAGTATGTACAAATGTGGGTAGAATTTAAAATATGTATTTATGCTTATATAATTCTTAATACACATGTATGTAAAATAAAAAGTTGTTGTAGATACTTTTTGATACACTTTTGTTCTAGCTAAAAAGATGATGTAAAAACAATTTTACTTACTAGGTATATCGAAAAGAATGAAGGAATAGATACTTTTCCACAAACAAGTATATATTAAAAAAGTCTAATCTACACACAATATCACACACCAAGTATATCAGTTACCCCCCGTAAATATTAATTAATTTAAGCTACGTTCACAATTCTGTCAAATAAATTTACCTAAGAATTTTGTGTTATTTTAGTATTAAATCGACGATATTTCCGCGACAAGACCCCCGTTGCACAGTGGGGCAAGAAGGAAATTTTTGGAAATTAAATCAGGCATTTCTGGCTGGTCTGATAGACATAAAATTTGACATGGGCGTAACAAAGGAGTATTCGAGTTTAATGGGGGCTCAAAGCAGGGTACCTTCGACATGTATAATTTTTAAACGCGTGCATTACACCTCTCATTTTAATAAAATATACAAAAATTCGTTTATTTAAGAAACTAAAAAAACTAGCTTATTCAAATTTGCACGAAGAACTTTAGTATTTATCTGAGCATTTTAAGATTCATTTTAATTTTACCTAGGGGAGCTTGAAGCCCCCACATGAATTAAATACAAAAATGTTTATATCTTAGAAACTCTGGTAAACTATTGTAGTTAGATTTTTTAACTGAAGATATATTTCTATGTACGTTTTTATACCCTACACCACTTTAGTGGGGAGGGTATATTGGGTTTGTGCTGATGTTTGTAACATACAAAAATATTCGTCCAATACCCACCTTAAAGAATACCAATCGGCTTAGAATCATTTTCTGAGTCGATTAAGCTATGTCCGTCCGTCCGTCCGTCCGTCTGGCTGTCCATGTAAACCTTGTGCGGAAGGTACAGGCCGGAATTTTTAAGAAAATTGGATGAAATTTGGCACACACGCTTCTTTTGGACTAAGGACGAAAATGGTTAAAATCGGTCCATTATTTGGACTATCCCCATACAACCGTACCCCCCAAATATGACCTTTTTGGCTTAAAATTAATTTATATGATCTATTATGTTAACAAAAGTCGACAAAACTTAGTTTTATAGAACTCTAAATGACACTACCGATTTCTCTAATGATCGGATGTCATTTGACCCTATCCCCCATACAAACTCCCTTCAGAAAATGATTTAAAAGTCAAAATTTACTTACAAACACATCCCCATTTTTGACATACATATGTCCGACTATACATTCATCCTTGTTTAATATGAAGTGTTTTATATATAAATGTAAATTACATGCGAAATGTACTTCTGACATATTAAATAAATTGTCATAGTTTAAAAAATTGGTAAGTTATTCATTAAATCTCAACAAAAATATATATACATTTATTGTCGTAGTCTATTTGTTTATTCCATGTAGACGTGGATTTTCTTCAATTATATCAAAAAGCAAAGTGTTTTCATGACAATATCAAAACTTTCTGCTTAAAAAATTACTCTGTTTTCAGATCGCATAAAGGACCAATCTTGCAAACATTTATTACTAAATATGAAACAAAATGAACAACATAAGTGAGAGTAAGTTTTTAAATATTTTATCCAACAATATCTTTAAACATAATTTTACTACTATTTGTTTTGGTATTTTTTGCATAGTCTTTTGGTGCCATCAACAAAAGCGTAATGTATCTAATGGGAAAAAATATACACTACATTTACCATACGAGAATCACATCAAAGCTTTTTATTGATGAAAAATTGATGAAAAAATATCAAACAAGCCTAAAAATTTAGCCAATATTCAATATTAGAACCAAAAGAAATCAAGGGTGTGAAGTTAAATTCGTCGGCCAAATACGTCCACACAACACATTTGTCAAATACGTTCCACATACTGTAAAATTCGTTTTTAAATTAATTTAATTAACTTTTTAATAAAACAAACTCCAAATAAAATGTTTTTTTTTGAAAAAAAGTAAAAATATTTTAAAACATATTCCGAAAATAAATATGTAAAATAAAAATTAATTGAAATAATTGTATACTTAGGTACTCATCAAAAATGGTGGTTAAATATAAATTTTCAAATGAAAAAAATCGACACTTTGAGAAGACCTAAATTGGGGTACAGGCATAGTTGAAGTAGCCCAGGACTAGTTCTTTCCAAAAATATATAGTTTATATGCAATTCCAGCTCTGGATAATTTTTACGAATTTTTGAAAAAAACATAAAATTTTACAAAAAATCAGGAATTTTCAAGTGGCTCCAACGGTGTTTGGAGAAGACATGAATCGGGGTAGCGGCAGAGTGGAAGTAGCCCAAGACTAGTTCTTTCCAAAAATATATAGTTTATATGCAAATCCAGCTCTGGATAATTTTTACCATTTTTTGAAAAACATAAAATTTTGCAAAAAAATAGGAATTTTAAGTGGCTCCAACGGGTATTTAGAGAAGACATGAATCGGGGTACCGGAAGAGTAGGTCTTTCCAAAAATATATAGTTTATATGCAATTCCAGCTCTGGATAAATTTTACGAATTTTTGAAAAAGCATAAAATTTTACCAAAAAATCAGAAATTTTCAAGTGGCTCCAGCGAGTATTTGGAGAAGAAATAAATCGGGGTGCCAGTAGAGCGAAAGTAAAACAGGACCTGTTCTTTCCAAAAATATATAGCTTAAATGAAATTCCAGGTCTGGGTAAATTTTACGTTTTTTTTAATTAAGTTTTACAAAAATTGGAGTAATTTAAATATGTGCATAGCTAAATTCTTTTCTTGTGAAAGATTTACAATTCCAGGCAGTAAAAAACTGTAAAAACCTTACATTTACTAATACAAAAAATGTAATTTAAAAAACTATACAATGGTCATTTGGAGTGTGCTTGGATTGCCGAAAAATGTCAAATTTCCTCAACAAATTGCTTTTTCGGCTTTTTTAGATTTATTGTGAAATATTTAGTTTTTTAATACATTTTCCAATATTCACAACAAATTTTACTTTTGCTACTTTTTCTAGAGCATTTGTGAAACCTTTAAATTTTAAAAATGTTTTTATTTTTAGGAAATTCAACTGACTTTCTAGATAAAGTCTCTAAGATAATTAAAAATCAAAGATTTCACAAATTTTTAGAATTAATTTAGAGTTTTTGAGATTCATTTTCCAATTATCACAACAAATTGCAAAATATTACCTGTGAATGGTTATCGTGAAAGTTCAGTGCACTCTAACGTTCAAGTAGAGTCGAAGCGACTCCGTTTTAACTTTATTATTACCTGCAAAATTATGTCCTTCAAGAATTTATATAAATCTTATATAAAAAACGCGATCCTAACAACAAATTTACAAAAAAGACCCAAAACGAATTGACACAGATGCAAAAAATTTTAATTTGTTAAAATTTACACAATATTTTGCTACCTGTATCACTCTCATCATAAATTCCAAAAAATTATGAATTATGATATAAATTAATTCACCGTATTTATTATTGGTTTAATCAATTTAATTTTTTTGTTTGATTGTCGATATATGAACAATTATCAAATTTTTTTAATTGTCTTTTTTCCACCCCTTGGATCCGTGCCTGAAATAAAATGTAGCTAGAGTCGCTCTATAAATATTTAATTCCTTGAAACTATAATTTTTTAATTGCATTCCCATATAAATCATGCTCGCAGAATTCAGATATTAATAGTTTTTTTCTTAAATTTTACTATAGACAACAAGTTAAAACATTACTGAAATGAAAATTTTTTTTATTTTTTTAAATAAATCTTATGCGCTAAATTTGAATTATTTTTACAATTATGTGCAATTTTTTTCAAATATTACACATATACATAAATACTACAATTTTACGGATTTTTTTAAATAATTAAGTGAAACCCGCTATAACTTTTGCTCCCCTCGATCAAAATGATTAACGATATCGGATTCATCACGTATTAAGGTCTGTTTATATTCATACAAAATATTTTGAATGTGCCATCAAAAGAAATTTTCTATTTTTTTATCTCTAAAATTAAAAATGTTTGCCAATTGCTCATATATGGCCTCATAATAGTTAGGAAAACGAATTTCTTCTCCTAGGTAACTTCTAAGTCATACATATTGACATCGGTTGACAGATTCGTCCTATTTGTCACTTAAACAGAAATATATATACTAACAATTTTATGGTAGTAAACGGGTAAAGGAGTGAACACTTTAAAATCAAATGCTAGTCAAATGTTCTACTCACTGCTCCTGTGCTTAAATTTTCTTTTGTTCTTCAAATAATGGTTTTACCATTCACCTTCAAATTTATTTTGTTACCTTATTTGTAAAACACAATTGTTTCACGCAATCGGTTAAAATATGAAAACTAAGTAAAAATCTAAAATAAAGTACATACTTCTATACTAGATTATCAGAAAGTCACTACTAAAGTACCTCAAAGTAATGTAGACGATAAGTACTAGTCACTGAAAAGTAACTGGTTATATAAGTACAACCCTTTAACTAGTTTTTAAAGGGTATCTCCAAATACCCGTTGGATCGATTTGAAAATTTCTGAATTTTTTTTGCAAAATTTTGTGTTTTTTCAAAAATCCGTAAAAATTATCCAGAGCTGGAATTGCATATAAACTATTTGTTTTTGGAAAGAACTAGTCCTTGGCTACTTCCACTCTTCCGGTACCCCGATTCATGTATTCTCCAAATACCCGTTGGAGACACTTAAAAATTTCTGAGTTTTTGGCAAAATTTTTTGTTTTTTCAAAAAATCTTAAAAATTATCCAGAGCTGGAATTGCATATAAACTATATTTTTTTGGAAAGAACTAGTCCTGGGCTACTTCCACTCTTCCGGTACCCCGATTCATGTCTTCTCCAAATACCCGTTGGAGACACTTGAAAATTTCTGATTTATTGGCAAAATTTTATGTTTTTTTAAAAATTCGTAAAAATTATTCAGAGCTGGAATTGCATATAAACTGTATATTTTTGGAAAGACCTAGTCCTGGGCTACTTCCACTCTTCCGGTACCCCGATTCATGTCTTCTTCAAATACCCGTTGGAGCCACTTAAAAATTTCTGAGTTTTTGGCAAAATTTTGTGTTTTTTCAAAAAATCGTAAAAATTATCCAGAGCTGGAATTGCATATAAACTATATATATTTGGAAAGAACTAGTCTTGGGCTAATTCCACTCTGTCGGTACCCTGATTCATGTCTTCTGCAAACACCCGTTGGAGCCACTTGAAAATTCCTGATTTTTTGTAAAATTTTATGTTTTTTCAAAATTTTTTTACTTATTTTATTTTCAATAACATTTTCTATTAATATTAATGACAACTTTACTTTTACTTTACAACTTTTAAACAGTATAGAAAAATTACAAATATTTAAAGAAATTGTTAAAAAATACTTTTTATAATTTATGTAAACATTGTCTCAGATAGTGAAAGAAAATTTTCACTGGGATTTAGTATTAACTAAAATAGGGAGTAAAAGTGAAGAAAAATTCTTCATTATGAATAAAAATATTATTAATTAGAACTAAATTCATTAGTTAAATTGAAGAAATTTCTTGATATTTACCACCCCTAAACAACGATAGGATATAGTAAATATGAAGAAATTTCTTTATATTAACTATATGTAAATTTTTTGTTTGGTCATTTTCATATATCTAGAAGATAGAAGATTCAAATAAAGCATTTATTCGTCGTTCGTTTGAATAATCAAAAAATTTTTGATATATAATCGACTATTCGAGTGAAAAAAAAAAAATTGTAAATTTATAAATTTCTTTTCGCTATTCTGGGTTCTGGTGAAAATTCTGTTCAGGAGAAGGTAGTCTGGTAGACCGGAGGTGGTGTGCGCTCCTTAATCAATGCGTAGAACAGGTCCGATAGAGGCCTAGGTATATTTCTTCGAATTTGATGTATATATGTACAATATACATACTCCTTTCAAACTAACATATATATACACATTACCTTTACTTTAATTACCTGCAAAAAATAACATAAAATACTTCATGAGAATGATTTCAGAATTGATTCCTATGACAATCCTATGTCAAGAACCAGTTGTACTAAATGCTGTTGGCTTTTATTCTCCTTTTTAAAATGCAAAAAATAAAAAAACTTTGTTTACTTATAACGTAATAAACCAACTATATAAATATACCAACCATCCAGAAAGAAAGGAAGTAAATATTGGTCCTGAATAAATTTTAAGGCGATCAAGCTATGTCCGTCATTCTGTCTATTGAAAACACGATAGAGTCGAAACAAAACATGATAGAAAGCTGAAATTTGCCAAACTGTTTTAAGTTGGCCTAGTTTGTTTGTTGTGGGCAATGGGCAATATCGGCCGAAATGTTTTTGTCAATTGACCCTACCCTAATTGACAAAAACATTGACTCTACTCCCCACATTAAGCCCTCTTAGAAAATTACTTCAAAGCTCATAATTTGCTATAAAACCGCAATATAGCAACAAACTTCAACATAATCATGTTTAAAAGAACTAAAATCTCTATGTAAAATTTTAGGAGAATCGGTCTATAATTAGTTTACCCCCATCATAACTGTCTTTATAATCCCATATGTTCTGTAAACCGAATGCGAGTAAATTTCTAGTTTAAAAACTAAGGGCGTGTTTCTTACTACTCAGTTAAACTTGGTTTAACTAGGTGCTAGATTAAACCCGGAACAAATTTAGGCGGACTTCAACCGATGATTGCGTTTTTCAGTTATGGATCTAGGATCAGTTAACTTAGATAGTATTGCCAACTTTTTAGTTAAAAACATAAACAATAAACAGCTGTTTTGTGCAAATATAAATTTTGTAAAGTGCAAAATTTTAGAAAAAATAGAATTAAATGTTTAAAACTGTAATAGTATCGATAAAAGAAATCAGAAAATTACTATTTACTTAAAATATTAAGTTTTCCTTCTTCCGAATTCATTATTATATTGTTTTTGTTGATTGTGTGTTTTCACTTATAATTGGCCATTTACACTTATTTAAACTGAGATAATAAGTAACTTTACTGATTACTAAAAAACACGAAACATATATTAAACAAGGTTTAACGAAAGAATAAAGATTATCTTTATCAGAAAAACCGCCCTAAATCATATCATTTTACTCGTTTTAAAATCTTATATACCCTTCACCATAGTGTATTTTAAACATATTAGCTTTATAAATTTTAAATTTTTTCCGTCTACATTATTACTAAACCAAAAGAAAAACAAAATGAACAACAACAACGCTAAACGAAATAAAAAACAAAATTCACAAGGCATCTAAAACAACAGACATCTATACACACAAAATGAAAAACACAGAAAAACAAAACAAAAAGAAAATACACAACTCAATGACGCCAACAGCATCCAAACATAAAAAAATGCGCAGCTGAATTAAACCAAATACATCTACACACGCACATGTACATCTTTATCCAATTCACAGTGTTGTTGTTGCTTTAGCATGAAAAAAATGTGGCTTTTTTGATGAAATTTTCAGAGGTTGTCTCGGATTTTTGCTCATATCTCCGTTATTTATAGACCGATTTTGCTGATTTTAAATAGCGATCTTCTCGAAAGCCTGTCTAACTGAATTATTGAAGATTCAGATCTCGCCGATATCTGATGACCTTTAAAAACTGATTTCAACTATCTATAAGGATCCAGAATATATATACTTTATAGGGTCGGAAATTTATATTATAGAAATTACAAACGGAATGACAAACTTATATATACGCTTCTCACGAAGGTGAAGGGTATAAAAATCATGACAAAATCATGATAAAGTTCACTGGTTATTAACCTGTAAGCAGTGTGAACATTTTAGCATTTTTGCAGCTAGATTTGACATTTTTATACAATAAATCACTTTAGTGAGGAGGGTATATTGGGTTTGTGCTGATGTTTGTAAAGATGTTTGTATTGGTCCTATACCCCCCTCCGGGGGCATGTTACCTTGGCGAGACCTCCGCCTTGGTGTTATTGCAATCCCGGGGTATAAAGAGGTGCCCAATGCCTCCAGTCTGACCGGGACTGAAAAATTGGCTGTTTCAGTCTACTGTTTGGCTTAGTCCTTGCATGGATTGGCAGAGGTCAGACCAGAGCACCGCATAATCTGGTACTACGGGTGGCCAGTTGCCCGCAGGACTATGTCCTGGCTGGTCAGTTGGTTGAGGTTCCTTCGGGATCCACGTAGTGGCTGTGGTTTAAACCCAAATTCGCGGGAAGAGTAAGTGGTGGTTAAAAGAGTGATGCATGATATTAATCAATATTTCGGGATAAGTTCGGCGCTGTTGCCGAAAATCAACAGATACCCCACAGAGGAGTGACTTTTTTTTTGTTTTTTATTATTAAATGTTTATTCAAAATTTCATATATACATAGGTAATTATCAATAATAAACAAATGTAAAATACAATACTCCAAAAGTATATTATGTATTTTGATTTTACGGCATCATGAGTCGCCAGGAATGGATAAACCATATCTGTACATTAGTATGACATATCGTATTGGATATGACATCGATGTTGTGGTTCCATAGGCCCTGGTGTTGAGATTTAGATTTTCCTTTTCATAATCTACCCCGCAAAGCTGTTCAGCTTGTCTGCAGGACTTTGGATTACAAAAGCTGTTATGTTGGATATTGTTAGTTATTTATTTATTTTTATTTATTTGACTTGTTTTGTAGTTCATGTTCAATTTCATTGCAAACTTATGAGATAGTTTTTTATAAGTTTATTTCTTTTGTGAATATTTGTTATACTTAATATTTGGGTTGGTAATTTGTTACAGATTGTGGGTAGTGATACTTTCAGTGTATTTCTACCGCATTCATTCTGGAAACGTTCAATTTTGTATTTTCCCTGGGATCTCTGTCTTGTGTTATGCGAATGATCGATAGCTTGAATAAGCGTTGTATTATTATGAAATTCTTTAAGTATTGTTTTATAATATATATTTTTAACGATTAAGATATTTAACGACTTGGCAATGCCATCAGAGTTTTCATTGGTGCGATTTGTTGTTTCATTATTGATGTCATTTATACGGTATTGATGTTTTTTTCATAGTATTTTAAGTATGCGTTCCTGAGTTTTTTGTAATGTACTTTTGTATTTCACGTTTCCCCAAGCCGATATCCCATGTCTTATATATGATTCGACTAAAGAGAAATATGCTTGACGCAGTACATTATAGGTAGCACAATTACTTAAATGATATAGAATATATGACGTTTTTCGAAGTTTTTATACCCTTCACCTTCGTGAGAAGGGTATATATAAGTTTGTCATTCCGTTTGTAATTTCTATAATATAATTTTCCGACCCTTTAAAGTATATATATTCTGGATCCTTATAGGTAGCGGAGATGATTAAGCCATGTCCATCTGTCTGTCTGTCTGTATGTTTGTTGAAATCAGTTTTTAGAAGACCCCAGATATCTGCAAGATCCGAATCTTCCATAATTCTATCAGACGTACGACCGGCAAGAACGCTATTTAAAATCAGCAAAATCGGTCCATAAATAACGGAGATATGAGCAACAAACCGAGACAACCTCTGAAAATTTCATATAAAATTTAGATTTTTTATTCATGCTCAGACAGAAACTGCAAAAAACAAAAACAAAATACATATCAATACGGTAAATATTGTTATTGTAATTTGTTTATAAAAGCAAAGCAGAGCAAGAGCAGCAGAGCAAGAGTAGCAGAGCGAGAGCAGCACTAATGTTTTGTTATTGGCTAGAAATATGAAATTAAGTATGTAGAGCCTGGATTAAGTGAGAACCTATAAAAGGGGACTTTCTGGTACTTTTTCGTTCTTCAAAAGGTATTTTTTGAAATTTCTATAATATTGAACCTAGAAACATGAAATTAAGTATGCATGGCCCGGATTAAGTGAGGACAAAAACAAGGGGAGTTTTTCGTACTTTTTCGTTTTTCAAAAGGTACTTTTTGCAATTTCTACAATATTGAACCTAGAAACATGTAATTAAGTATGTATGGCCCGGATAAAGTGAGGACCCATACAAGGGGACTTTTTGGTACTTTTTCGTTTTTCAAAAGGTACTTTTTGCAATTTCTACAATATTGAACCTAGAAACATGTAATTAAGTATGTATGGCCCGGATTAAGTGAGGACCCATACAAGGGGACTTTTTGGTACTTTTTCGTTTTTCAAAAGGTACTTTTTGCAATTTCTACGATATTAAACCTAGAAACATGTAATTAAGTAAGTATGGCCAGGATTAAGTGAGGACCCATGAAAGGGTACTTTTTGGTACTTTTTCATTCTTCAAAAGGTACTTTTTGAAATTTCTATAATATTGAACCTAGAAACATGTTATTAAGTTCGTATATCCCGGATTAAGTGAGAACCAGTAAAAGGGGACTTCTTGGTACTTTTTCGTTCTTCAAAAGGTACTTTTTACAATTTCTACAATATTGAACCTAGGAACATGTAATTAAGTTTGTATGGCCCGGATTAACTGAGGACCCATAGATGGGGACTTTTTGGTACTTTTTCGTTCTTCAAAAGGTACAAAAGGCTTTAAACACATCATGGTGAAGGGTATATAAGATTCGGCACAGCCGAATATAGAACTCTTACTTGTTTTATAGTTAATTTTTGATAATATCTCTTTTTATAGAAAATTTTCGACAATTTCTCTTTTTATAGAAATTTTTTGATGAATTTTCTTTTTATAGAGAATTTTTGATAAATTCTCTTCTACAGAAATTCTCTTATTACAGAGAATTTTAATAACATTTTTATAAAGAAATTTCGATAAAATTTTCGATAACATATCTTTTGATAGAGAATTTTCGGTAAATTCTCTTCTTATAGATAATATTCAATAAATTCTTCTTTCTTTAGAAAATTTTTTATCTTTTTATTGAATAGAGTTTTCAATGAATTCTTTTATTATGGAAAATATAAATTCTTTATTAGATTTTTGGTAAATTCTTATTTTATAAAGCATTTTTGATAACATTTCTTTTCATAGAAAATATTCTATAAATTTTCTTTTTCGATAAATTCTTTTTATAAACAGTTTTGGATAAATTCTGTCTTTGTAGAGAATTTTCGACAACATCTCTTCCGATAGATAATTTTCGATTAATTCTTTATTTTATGGAGCATTTTCAATAAATTCCCTTTTTTGTAGAGAATTTGCGATAAGTTCTCTTTTGATAGAGATTTTTCGATGAAATCGAAATTTTATAGAGAGTTTTCTTTTTATAGAGAATTTTTGATAAATTCTCTTTTTATAGAAAATTTTCGATAAATTCTCTTTTTATAGAGAATTTTTGATAAATTGTCTTTTTATAGAGAAATTTCGATGAAATCTTTATTTTATAGAGAGTTTTCGATAAACTCTCTTTTTATAGAGAATTTTCGACAAATTCTTATAGAGAATTTTCGATAAACACTCTTTTTATAGAGAATTTTCGATAAATTCTCTTTTTATAGAGAATTTTCGATAAATTCTCTTTTTTATATTGAATTTTCGACTAATTTTCTTTTTATAGAGAATTTTTGACAAATTCTCTTTTTATAGAGAATTTTCGACAAATTCTCTTTTTATAGAGAATTTTCGACAAATTCTCTTTTTATAGAGAATTTTCGATAAATTCTCTTTTTATAGAGAATTTTCGATAAATTCTCTTTTTATAGAGAATTTTTGATAAATTCTCTTTTTATAGAGAATTTTCGATAAATTCTCTTTTTATAGAAAATTTTCGATAAATTCTCTTTTTATAGAGAATTTTCGATAAATTCTCTTTTTATAGAGAATTTTCGATAAACACTCTTTTTATAGAGAATTTTCGATAAATTCTCTTTTTATAGAGAATTTCGATAAATTCACTTTTTATAGAGAATTTTCGATAAATTCTCTTTTTATATTGAGAACTTTCGAAAAATTACCTTTTATATAGAATTTTCGATAAATTGTTTTTTAATAAAGAATTTTCGATAAACTCTCTTTTAATAAAGAATTTTCGTCAAATTCTCTTTTTATAGATAATGTTTTCTTAATTTTTTTTTACAGATTTTTCTATAAATTCTTTTTTTTTAAGAAAATTTCGATAAATTCTCTTCCTATCTAATATATTCTATTTGATTAAGATTTTTTTAGATGAGATTTTTTCCTATTGGGTTTAAAATTTTTCTATTTGTTTAACTTCTAATATTATTTTAAATTAGTTCTTCAAAAAAAGAAAAAAATGAAAGTTGTAAAATTTTGTCAACTGCCACTTGTAGTATGCAGTAGTTTTGTCTTGTTCTACTTCTTGTTTAACAAAATTTCTTTATGTTTGTGTGTGAATCTATGTCATCTTTGTGTTTGTGTGTGCATTTATGTTAATGTGTCATTTTATTGCCACTATTTTGGTTGCAAACTTGCAACATGTTCATATTAAGACTTGATGTTGAATTGTGTTTAATTTTTATATGTTCTATTTTATGTTTTCAAAAATTTCAAAATTATTTTCAGTTTTTTCATATGTGTGTGTATAGCACGTACTAACACACCTACATACATATGTATGTATATGAATGTACAATTTCAAAGTAGGGAGTTTCTGTATGAATTTGTTCAAATTATGTTTGTGTTTTAAAAGAGAAAAGAGAAGGGGGAGGAGTAGAAGGAGGACGTTAAAGGAAATAAATTTCACATGAGATAAACTTTTGTGTCTGTTTGTACAACATACAAATTTAATACATTTTAATATTTAAATTGCTTTTCCATCTGTTTATTTTGTTAAATTTTTCAAAAGTCATTTATAAATACTCTCTAAAAATACTCATACATTTATTTACACATAACTTAATTCATACATATATTAGGCTGACTCACGAAAATACTTCATATTTTATCATATGAAATTAAACGAAATACATATTTTGAGATCATTTTCTACGTTCCTTAGAAAAGGTGCCATGCTAATGCTCCTGTGTGCATACATATGCTTATAAATGTTTGTGGAAGTTTAGTTGTCATTATGTCTATGTATCCTTCTTGTACATGAGTGTTAGTCCTTGTATACTTAATTTGTTTATTTAAATAAAATACATGATTGTTTTATTTGTTTTTACTGTTATTTGTCAAGTGTTTTTTTCTGTTGTTCAAATTTAAATGTATTAATTATCTCAAATATCCAGTAGAATTTACACCTCTACATCTTTGTTTATTCTAATGTTGAGCAATGTTTTACTGCAATTTTTTCAAACAGATGTAAGAAATTGCTAGTTTTAGAAACATTGTTCAAAGTTTACAAGTCCGTCTTAAGGTTGTAATTCATGTAAATCTTAATATTGCAAATTATGTTTTTTTTTAGAAAAACAACTTTTCTAAATTATCTTAAAAACATTTGTTAGATTTTTAAGTTTTAGAAGATTTTTGTTAAAGTTAAGCAACTCATATAAACTTTACAAAACTGCTACAAAGGGTGTCAATATAAATTTTTGATTTATAATATTTTTAAATAAAATTTTCAATTAATTTTCTGTTTTTAGGAAATTTTATAAAAATATTTTAATGAGAAATTTTTTTATATATTTTTTAAAATATTTGATAAATATTATTCTTAAATTTTCAATTAATTTTTTTTTTGAAAAGAAATAGTTCATTTCTAGTTCAGTTCTGGTTAAGTTCTAGTTCAGTTCTAGTTCAGTTCTAGTTCAGTTCTAGTTCAGTTCTAGTTCAGTTCTAGTTCAGTTCTAGTTCAGTTCTAGTTCAGTTCTAGTTCAGTTCTAGTTCAGTTCTAGTTCAGTTCTAATTCAGTTCTAGTTCAGTTCTAGTTCAGTTCTAGTTCAGCTCTAGTTCAGCTCTAGTTCAGTTCTAGTTCAGTTCTAGTTCAGTTCTAGTTCAGTTCTAGTTCAGTTCTAGTTCAGTTCTAGTTCAGTTCTAGTTCAGTTCTAGTTCAGTTCTAGTTCAGTTCTAGTTCAGTTCTAGTTCAGTTCTAGTTCAGTTCTAGTTCAGTTCTAGTTCAGTTCTAGTTCAGTTCTAGTTCAGTTCTAGTTCAGTTCTAGTTCAGTTCTAGTTCAGTTCTAGTTCAGTTCTAGTTCAGTTCTAGTTCAGTTCTAGTTCAGTTCTAGTTCAGTTCTAGTTCAGTTCTAGTTCAGTTCTAGTTCAGTTCTAGTTCAGTTCTAGTTCAGTTCTAGTTCAGTTCTATTTCAGTTCTAGGTCAGTTCTAGTTCAGTTCTAGTTCAGTTCTAGTTCAGTTCTAGTTCAGTTCTAGTTCAGTTCTAGTTCAGTTATAGTTCAGTTCTAGTTCAGTTCTAGTTCAGTTCTAGTTCATTTCTAGTTCAGTTCTAGTTCAGTTCTAGTTCAGTTCTAGTTCAGTTCTAGTTCAGTTCTAGTTCAGTTCTAGTTCAGTTCTAGTTCAGTTCTAGTTCAGTTCTAGTTCAGTTCTAGTTCAGCTCTAGTTCAGCTCTAGTTCAGTTCTAGTTCAGTTCTAGTTCAGTTCTAGTTCAGTTCTAGTTCAGTTCTAGTTCAGTTCTAGTTCAGTTCTAGTTCAGTTCTAGTTCAGTTCTAGTTCAGTTCTAGTTCAGTTCTAGTTCAGTTCTAGTTCAGTTCTAGTTCAGTTCTAGTTCAGTTCTAGTTCAGTTCTAGTTCAGTTCTAGTTCAGTTCTAGTTCAGTTCTAGTTCAGTTCTAGTTCAGTTCTAGTTCAGTTCTAGTTCAGTTCTAGTTCAGTTCTAGTTCAGTTCTAGTTCAGTTCTAGTTCAGTTCTAGTTCAGTTCTAGTTCAGTTCTAGTTCAGTTCTAGTTCAGTTCTAGTTCAGTTCTAGTTCAGTTCTAGTTCAGTTCTAGTTCAGTTCTAGTTCAGTTTCTAGTTCAGTTCTAGTTCAGTTCTAGTTCAGTTCTAGTTCAGTTCTAGTTCAGTTCTAGTTCAGTTCTAGTTCAGTTCTAGTTCAGTTCTAGTTCAGTTCTAGTTCAGTTCTAGTTCAGTTCTAGTTCAGTTCTAGTTCAGTTCTAGTTCAGTTCTAGTTCAGTTCTAGTTCAGTTCTAGTTCAGTTCTAGTTCAGTTCTAGTTCAGTTCTAGTTCAGTTCTAGTTCAGTTCTAGTTCAGTTCTAGTTCAGTTCTAGTTCAGTTCTAGTTCAGTTCTAGTTCAGTTCTAGTTCAGTTCTAGTTCAGTTCTAGTTCAGTTCTAGTTCAGTTCTAGTTCAGTTCTAGTTCAGTTCTAGTTCAGTTCTAGTTCAGTTCTAGTTCAGTTCTAGTTCAGTTCTAGTTCAGTTCTAGTTCAGTTCTAGTTCAGTTCTAGTTCAGTTCTAGTTCAGTTCTAGTTCAGTTCTAGTTCAGTTCTAGTTCAGTTCTAGGTCAGTTCTAGTTCAGTTCTAGTTCAGTTCTAGTTCTAGTTCTAGTTCAGTTCTAGTTCAGTTCTAGTTCAGTTCTAGTTCAGTTCTAGTTCAGTTCTAGTTCAGCTCTAGTTCAGCTCTAGTTCAGTTCTAGTTCAGTTCTAGTTCAGTTCTAGTTCAGTTCTAGTTCAGTTCTAGTTCAGTTCTAGTTCAGTTCTAGTTCAGTTCTAGTTCAGTTCTAGTTCAGTTCTAGTTCAGTTCTAGTTCAGTTCTAGTTCAGTTCTAGTTCAGTTCTAGTTCAGTTCTAGTTCAGTTCTAGTTCAGTTCTAGTTCAGTTCTAGTTCAGTTCTAGTTCAGTTCTAGTTCAGTTCTACTTCAGTTCTTGTTCTGTTCTAGTTTTTTTGTATTAAAACCTTATGGACGTACCTAGTCCCCGATTGCTAATACGCTAACTTATTAAGTACTCAAATATTCCCATGGATGTTAAGGTTGTTTGTGCCAGGATACTAGCTCTAATATTTGCACAGCTATAGAACTTTTTTTATATAATATTGTGCTAAGTGACACGCCTCGACTTCTACTTCAACTATTACGAAAATGTGTACATTTTTGTTAATTTGCTTCATTCAAAATTTTAATATTATAACTCTAACAGTTTAAAACAGATATGCTCAAGATTGCCATTTCATAGCACAGGTGATAGGATAAAAAATTCTGCTGACGTTAAGTTGATACACATACACTATAGGTTTAGTTCTTCTTTTTTTATAATGAGCAATATCAGTTGGTTTGAAAAACAAAATTAAATCAGTTGCTGATCGCAACTGAAATGCAACAACAAAATTTTGAGAAAGCCGAATTAATGTAGGAGAACATGGGAGAACAGTTGATAGCTTCTTATATTGGCTTTGATATACGCAGGCTGTCAAAATCCATAATAAATATTTGACAGTAAGCATATACTCTATGGTTTGTAGTCATTTTATTAGTATACTTTTATTTTGAATTGAATTCTGTTCTCTGCTGCTTTACCAACGCAAACAAAACTATGGTAGTCTATGGTAGTATGTGTTTGAGCACCACTGGTTAAAAAGATAAACGCATTTTTGTATTTCATTCATATGACAGGTGCCACGCCCTATATTGTTAGTCCTTTAGTTAGTTTTGTCTTTAATATTTATGTTTATACTAGTGCGTTTTTCTTTTTTCATATATATTAATATAAGATTTTCTTTATGTGGGAGATGTCATGTTAATTTTTTTTTGACAAAAATTCTTATTAGAGTCGAAAAGTCACAATACATGAGTAATTTAAATCTAATTCGTTAACGTATTCTATTGCTTTTCATATTCATGTAAATATTTCTAAACTAATTCTCAAGCTTTGCATAATAATAAAAATCTACATTTAAGTTTTCAAATTTATTTTAGTACTAAAAGGAAGTAAGTACGTAAAAGTACATAAAATTTGATGTACGTACCTTAACTAAATGATGAAAATCATGAGAAAAACTTTTTAATATACGAATATATATATTTTCATTAAGATACCGTACAAACGGATTTCCTTGGCAACCATAAAACATTTTAATTCATTTCTGGCCCATTTTTTTCTTTCCCCTTTTTCAGCTATAAATGATTTTAAATGAGTTTTAGGAAAACTACAAAGGAAAAACGTTTTAAATGAATTTGTTAAATATCATGTTTTTCTCTTTTTTTTTAATTTGAATGCAAAATGTGAAAATTTAATTAGAATTGAATTGAAACATTTAAAGAAACCACCACTAGCTATCACTTTAATATGGAAAATTATTAAGAAAAGCGCATAAAGTTGGAAAACACTCAAAAAAAAAAAAAAACTAAATATTTATTGTAAAAGCGTGTACGAATAAAACATTCAATTCATTGGGTTTGCGTGTGAGAAAAACAAATAAAATTTGTGATTATCTAAAATGTATGTATGAATGAATGAATGGTGAAAATTAATAGTTTCCTTTAGGCAGATATGACCAATAAACATTTTATGGGTGGGCCAAATGACTTTAGAAGTGTCATAAAGTTTAATGGACCATGAAGAAAATATGAATTGATATGGTTTGAGAAATGACAAGAGGTGGATGTTTAGAGAAGAGTTTTTAGGAATAAATGTGATAGTTAGCTGGTGGCTAAATTGATAGGTTTAGTTTTTTGTTACCATTATTTACGTACCATCAAAAAAGTGATGGTTTATAGCTGGTAATATAGAAGTCCTCGAACTGAACCTCAAAAATTCGACTTCACATAACTACTTGTATATCCTTGCATCAGTTAAGCACTTAACTCCCCAGCACATATGAAAGGAAATACTTCCGAAAGAAACACATTTATCACCACTTCAAAAGTAGCACTTAGTGAAAGTTTTAACTTCCTTCCCTAAAATTTTCAAAAAAAAAAACATTAAAATTACTTCCTTAGAATGACTTCAGATATAGTGAATTTCGAATCAAATAAAAAGGACATTGCTCCTATTTTGTTAAAATCATAACTTCTTTAGGTCTTTTTCAGTACTTCCATAGAGTAAATTCTACTTCTTTTTCGCTTCTTTGGAAGTTTTTTTTTTTTGCTGGGTCAAATGTCAACACTGACACAACTTACACAACATCACGTTGAATTGATATGGGTATTAGGACATGAGAATGTGTTGGAAACTGAAATATCTCATGAATGCGCAAACAAAAGGATCGTTTCTTGACATTAATCCTCGTGACCTTATAGATATTGATAGGCGACTGAACATTGAACGAGTTGGTATTTAGATGGTCAAATATCAAACTTTGGCTTACTCTGACAAAAGATAGGACAATGATTCTTCTGTATTTTTGGTTAGAACTCTATTGGGCTTCTTACTGGGCACTTTATGATTGGAAATATGTCGCAATATATGGGCTACCCATGGTATAGCTATTTTAGAAGTTGTTTGGCTGAGGAAGAATAAGAATCGGTACAACAACTTTTATGTGACTACGAAGCGTTACAAGAGCACTACTTAATATTGGTATTCCATACTTCATACAGCTATTTTCCTTTATGTAGACCCATATTGAACCTAGAAACATGTTATTAAGTTCGTATATCCCGGATTAAGTGAGAACCAGTAAAAGGGGACTTCTTGGTACTTTTTCGTTCTTCAAAAGGTACTTTTTACTATTTCTATATATATGATATTTTATTTCTATGTTTGAGCTGGTATGATGGGGAGGTTTTATGTGCATTAACTTGGTTTTGTTAGAATTGATGATAAGTCCACTATCGTGGCACCATTTCGTTGCAATGTCTAATTGTTCTTGCATTGTTTCAGTTGCATTTTTTAAGTGTTTATCCGCAACTACTATAGCTGTATCATCAGCGTATGCAAAAGTTGTGTCTTTTAAGCGTTTCATCATGTCATTAGCATATAATATGTATAATATTGGGCCTAGTTTGGATCCTTGCTGCACACCATAATCACATGATACGTTGTTGCTTAGTTCATTGTTGATTTTTACGCGAAAAGATCTACATTCTAAATAGCTTTTACCCTTTTGAAACCCAAATTGATTCTTGTTAATAATTGTATATTTATCTAAAAAACTTTTAAGTCTTCTGACAACGATTTCTTCGAGAATTGTTGGTAGTATCACTATTGGCCTATAGTTATTGTAATCAATTCTGTTACCAGTTTTATAAATTGGTCTAACGATAGAGGTTTTTAATATAAGTATTAGGTACAATAGCTTGTTCTATACTTGAATTAATTAATTTGGTTATTATTGGGGTTAAATAGTTAGCGTTAATATCTATTGCTCGAATGACATCGGCTCCTGCACCTTTTCTTGAATTTAATGTGTTTAGGATGTTATATATTTCCTCTTCACTGGCATAGTATATAGATTGAGTTTTGCAGCGATGTTTCAATATTATTTGTGGTTTTTATGTCACAGTTGTGTACTATTTTTTGGATATTTGCATTAAAATTTAACGCGAAATTTTTTACTATATCGCCTACATTCTCGTTTTTAAAGTTTTTTGTTATAAAGCTATCAATATTTGTATTATTTTTACCAATTATTTCATTAATAAGTTGCCAGGTTGCGCGTATATCGTTTCTTTTTTCAATAAATTTATTTTTATAATATGTGTTTTTTTCATAAGTTGTTTTTTTGTTTAATAAGTTTCTAAAAGATTTATATTCTTTTTCATAGATTTTGTTATTGCGGTTATTTCGCCATTTTTTAAAAAGTTTATCCCGTACCTCACAATATTTCACAATTTCTTCCGAAATCCACGGTTTTAACGATCTTTTTATATTTTGTTGTTTTTTGTCGACTTTTTATATATTTCACTGAATTTTGTTATATAAATCATTTGCATTTTTCTCCTGTTGCATTATAATATTCCAATTTGTTTCCTGAATTTGTTTATTTATATTAAAATTACTAAATTGTGGCCCCTGTCTTATTGTGGTTTGTTCTCCCTGTTTGCTTATTTCTTCATTTAAACAACAAAACAGAGAGTAGTGATCAGAAATACTTGTTGTTATTATTAGTGCATGTGCTTTTCTTGTTTTGGTATTTCTCAATAAGATATGATCGATACACGTGTTGGTGTTTCTTTTTACATCTTCACGTGTACTTTCGTTTATCATACATTGCAGTCCATTACACATTACCATGTTAATATATGTTGTTGTTGTGCAGTTTTCTCTTAAAATATCAATATTTATATCTCCTGCTTTTATAATCTCTTGTTTATTTTTAATGTTGCTTATGATAGACTCTAGTTCGTTGATAAACATTGGTATATTTTGATGTGGTGGACGGTAAATGGATAGCAGAGAAATTATTTTGTTATTTGTATTGATATCTATTCGTATGCATTCGAAAGAGATGGGGTTTAGACTGATCTCAGTAAATGACAAATACTCTGCAATGTAAACTACAATTCCTCCTCCTTTAGTTTCTCTGTTTAGGAATACAGAGTTGAAACCTTTTATTGTGTAGAAAATGTTTTCGTTATCGGATATGTTTGTTTCAACTAGTACTATGATTTTAATTTTGGATATTATGTTGTTTATTGTTGAAAGAAAAGATGTGAAGTTAAGTCTAAGTGATCGTATGTTCATGTATATAAGTGATATGGGATAACTTACTAGCTCTTTATTAATTTTACTAAAAGTATTTAATGTTTGTGTTTGTTTATTCATTTTTTGTTTTATTAAGAAAGATGTTTATGAATATAAAAAGTGTTTTATTTTGTTTACATTGTGTTTGAAATAGACTCAATGTCAGCAGCATTATTGATAATAAAGAGTGGAGAGTTTTCATTTTTACGTGCACATATATTGCCATTGCGTACCCAGATATATTTCCAATTGGCCTCCTTTGCCTTGGTTTTCATTATTAATAAGGTTTGCATCGACTCTGTGCCTTTCAATTTTATTCATTAGCTCGTTTTTTTTGTTAAGTGTAGCGAATTCTACAATTATCTTATTGCTTTGTTTCAAACGGTAGACTCTATTTATGTCCCCTACATTTACATCCACATTAACTGATGTTGCTATTGTTTTAATGATATCATACTCGGACATTTGTTTGTTCTCAATATTGTTTTAATGATATCATACTCGGACATTTGTTTGTTCTCAATATTTTTGATTTCAATGTTTTTGCTCAGTTGTTGTTGTTGGAGCTTGTTTATTTCTTTCTGCATGGATATTATTTGTTTCTCCTTTTCCTTATCTTTCTCCATGAGATCATTGATTTGACTTTCTCTTTGTTTATCTTTTTCGCTTAGATCTTTAATTTGAGTAACCAGTGTCGCAAGAGTAGTAGATATGGATGAAAGAGTAACATGTATCTCTTCTTTTATTTCTACCATTGTTGTTTTGACATCTTTCATATCTGATTTGAATTCTGAGACGTCGGATTCCAATTTACATAGTTGTTGTACATCCTCTTCGTCATCAGCTCGGGGTTTTTTCTTGTTGTTATTGTCACCAAACACCACAGTTTGGTAAAGAGTATTCGGTGACCGATTACGTGGTTTACATATGTGGCATTTCCACGATGTTTTTTCTCTCCGTACATACTCAGATATGTGCTTTCAGAGAGAGGGGAGCACGGAGAGAAGTGGTAATTGGAATTGCAATTGAAACACTTCACATAGTTTGTTGTTGTAATTTCTTTTTTGCATTGATTACATATTACTGGCATACTCATCTTTTCACTTTCTTTGAGATTTTAAAAACACCGGCTTTTGTTTATTATTGTTTTGGTATTTTTTTTTAAGAATTATTTAAAACAATAAGCTTTTTTAATTGTTTTATTAAGTCTTTCAAAATAGTTTTAATAGTTTTGTATTTGATATAGTTTTTTTGTTTAATATTTATTTTCTTTTTAATTGTTTTACTTTTCTTCAGAGTACTTAGAGAAACACAACCGCTTGCAATGAGAACTGAACTAGACTGTGGGACTAAGCGTTGGAAATGGGTTGGAGTCAATTGTATATGATACGGAATGAATGTAAAGGTATGCGGGCCTCATCCACCCGTATATCTAAATGAGTGTGTCGTATGTTTTTCTCTATGAATGTGTCGAATAAGTGATATGTGTGCTGGGTTGAATGATGATGGATGAAAGGTATCATATACAAGTGATACCGATTAATTTTCC
This sequence comes from Lucilia cuprina, assembly GCF_022045245.1. Classification (NCBI taxonomy): domain Eukaryota; kingdom Metazoa; phylum Arthropoda; class Insecta; order Diptera; family Calliphoridae; genus Lucilia; species Lucilia cuprina. The sequence continues at coordinate 22,155,432 of NC_060954.1, forward strand.
TTCCTTGTCCAGATATGTTCAGAGTTTACTCTGTTCATATCAGACTTGCCACAGCATGTCACTGTGAGTAAGAACAATGTATACGGCTTATTGATGGGTCGTGCTTCGGTCCACCGGTTACGTCTCTAGGTGCTGTTGCCGAAATAACAGAGCCATAGTAGTGTGGTTATCTTTCAACGTGACTACTTTGGCAAGAGATAAGATAGCTCGAGTACTCCAGCAAAGTACTTGCGCATGGACCGGTCATAGCCAATGTGCAAAAATTGCCACCTGAGTCTTCATTGAAGACAAAGGGGCGATGGTAGATCGTTCTCAAGTCTACCCTGTTTATGAAAAAGACCACCGTGGGATAAGGCCGACACGGCAGGTGCTCACGTTAAAACTCTTGACAGTCTGGTCCTATACCCACCTTAAAGTATACCAATCGGCTCAGAATCATTTTCTGAGTCGATTTAGCTATGCCCGTCCGTCTGTCTGTCCATTAATGTAAACCTTGTAATCAAAATTCAGACCGCAATTTTAAAGATAATTGAATGAAAATTGGTACATGATCTTCTATTGTTCCAGGGAGGAAACCTATTGAAAATGGTTAAGATCGGTCCTTTATTTCACCTAGCCCCCATACAACTGAACCCCCGAATAGAGCTTGTAAACCTTGTAATCAAACTAAAGGTCGCAATTTTGGAGATAATTCAATGAAATTTGGCACATGATCTTTTATGGTACTGTAGACGAAGCCTATTGAAAATAGTAAACCATAGAACTCAACCCGCCAAATAGGACTTTTAAGTTCAAAATTACATTTAATATACTCGTATCTCGACAAAAAGCTGCAACACCAAGTTCTATACTAGTCTTGATGATAATTTAGGGCCTCATTTGACCCTAGCCCCTCTCTAAAAAAATCCCATAAAAATTTTACTTTAATATCCACAGTTTTATTAAACAGTTAATGGCTTTAGGCAAGGTACAATTCAACTTATATGCTTTATTATGAAAACTAAATCACATTTAATTCGTATACAGGTGTAGGGTATTATATGGTCGGCCTCGCCCGACTATAACTTCTTACTTGTTTATTTTGATTTAGCAGTTTTAGCATTTTTCTATTTAAATATACAAAAACATAAAAAACAATGTTTGCAACAATAAATTGTTTTACATACATGATCAGAAGAGATTTATAATAAAATTCTATGAAATGCAAGCAAGAATAAAATGAAGTCGTATGAAACTTATTTATGTCGAATTTCATCAATACACTCGTATGTGGTAATGTGAGTTAAAGTAGGGTCATTAATAGGCCATCCTTATAAAATTAGAGAGATATTTTGGGTCATATGAAACTTATTTATTTCGAATGACGTCGCTATACTTCTCGTTCTTTTAGAACAGTTATTACCAAGCTTGGCAACCTCATAAGGTAGTGGTATTGGTATTTAGACTTATTTTGGTATTGGTATTTTAGCGTTATCAGCAGGGCAAGGATTTCTATGCAAATTCATTTGTATATTTTGTTATAAATGCATAAATTGCATATTTTAAATGGCATATATTTTCCATATTTCTAATATTTTTATTTGATATTTTTATTTTTTTTTAAACAAATTGTTTTGGTTTTTCTGTTTTTCATATTTTTAAAATAAATTTGGTATTTACATATTTAGAATTTTTTAAATAAATATCAACAAATTTCGATTTAACAACAAAATACTAGGTTCTATGAAATACAATTTTACATAGTTTTATTTAATTTTTAAAATCACAGTAGTGCAGAAGGTATTTTGAGTTTGTGCTGCTAATTGTAACGCCCAAAATATTGGTCCTTAAAGTATCAGTTTAGTATCAATTTCTGAGTCTGTCTATCTGTGTGTTCATATGATAAGATAACATGATGAAATTTTATTCTTACATTTCACTCACGTTCATAATTCACTTAAAACGATAAAATTCGGAAGAAATCTAATTTATAAAAAAATACATTCATTCACCAGATTTTTATAGAATTGCTATCAAGTTTTCCATTTTCAGAAATAAATATATACTATTTAAAGTCTTTATACATATTTGTTATTCTCGAGGGTGTGGTTCCGTTAATGTGGTATTACATAAAGCAATCTATAAAAACTTTTATATATGTTGTCAAAAACTGATGATCTGAATATCTATTAATATGTACCTTCACAAAGAAGTATTTTTTGGTTTACGTTTACATTTTTAGTGCATATTTTCCCATTTTATAGTTCATATTATGAGCGCATATAATTAATTTTTAGTGCATGAAAATCCTTGCCCTTATTATTCGATATTTTTTAAATAATTATCATTTGCCGTCAACTTAGTTTTCATAATTATTAAATGATCAAGTTAACATTTTTGTTTTAATATTATAAATGTCTAGATTTTTATTCATAAATGAATACTCAATAAATAAAGATTTGTTGTTAAATTATTTTCACATAAAAACTATCAGAAGTGGGATTTAAAAAATGCAAAGGAGAAATTTAACACGCCAAGAGCTTATAACAGCATTAAGCCAATGCAGAATTGATTTTCTGGAAAGTGCAACAATTGCTCAACTTCGCACATTGCTAAAAAAATCTAATTGCGATGGGGCGGCTAACAACACAACAACACAAGCCAATCTAATGATGATTTTAATCAAACATCAAATGTCGCTTCTCATCTTCAATTATCTCTACTTCAGCCTGCCACTACTTCAGTCCAAAACGTGGTTTCTAATCAATCTTCCGCAACTGTTTAATCTATAATTCATTCTGTTCAACCTGTGTTATATGAACAGTTTTCTGCTGCTACTAAAACCGCTGATGTACAACATAATGTTTCCGTCCAATCAACTGCCTCTATATAACCTACTATACCTGTTCAATCGTCTGTTTTGTACCAACCTTCTGTTTCGGTCCAATCTTCAGCATTTGTTCATTCAAATACTAATGTTCAACCCCCAATTTTTACCAGTGGTAGTGTATCCAGAAACTACTCAACATTCGCTGATCTACCAACTACCTCTAGATAGTGCTATTAAACGGTTACAAAAACAGCGCGAATTGATGTTACTCCAGCGTGAGGTAGATATACTTAATAACGAAGTTAAATTGTATTCCTCCGATTTTGCAACTATCGATTCTATGGTTATGAAGTTTTCTGGAGATGACTCTTATGATGTAAAGTGTTGGGTAAGTGATTTGGAAGATGCTTTTGTTTTACTCAATTGCACAGAACGCATGAAATTAATTTGTGCACGAAGATTGCTGTACGGAACGGCGGCATTGTTTGCCAGATCATTGCTTTCGTTATATTATGATGCTTTGAAAAACGCTCTAATAGATGAATTTAGGCAAACAAAGTCTATGCTTCAAATATACGAAGAATTGAAGGGAAGGAAGCTTGGTGCAAATGAGAGTATTCAACGCTATATGATTGAAATGAGAATGGTAGCTGAAAAAGCGAATATTCCAGAAACAGATCTAGTTGATACAATCATTGCAGGATATAATGACAACAGCCCACTTATAAATATTTTGTATCAAGCTACTAATATGCAACAATTAAAAATCCAACTTGATCGCTATTAAAAGTTACGGAATAAACAGACCATAAGCAACTTGGGAACTGAAAAGCTATCTAACAAAAATAATTCATCAAATAAGTTGACGGACGCTAAAGCGGAAGTACGTTGTTTCAATTGTTCCCAATTTGGCCATTTTAAAAACCAATGCTCAAAGCCTTTACGTGTTCTTGTTTTAAATGTGGTGAATTGAGCCACTTGCATAATAATTATCCAAAGAAAAATGCTGTTGTTGCTGTAGTAGGTGATTCTGAGGAAGAAAATCATGAAACTGGAACAGCTAACTTGACGACAGTAAATGCTTTACAAATGGTGGGTGTCGCTTTTGTAGATAAAATTGGCAAACGCACTGATGTTAGTTCTAAAATTTGTTCTCTTCTTGATTCTGGTAGCCCGAGGAGTTTTATTAAGTGTTCAACTGTACCCTTTCCGATAAAAAAGATACCCCTTTGTCTACCACTTCAAATTAGTCACACACGCAAACATACAATTTTGGAATATTAATTAAATTATCAAAAGTACTGGTTGTGAGAAAAATGTACCTTTACTGAGAAGCATGTACACATGCTTAGGTATTTGCTCTTCATGAAATTATGAAACATTCATGAAATTTATGATGCTTTCAATACCTCTACATAAATTTTTATTTAGCTCTATAAATTTTCTAAACTTTACTTTTTACTTTGTTATTTTATAATTTATTGAATGAATTTATTCTTTCTCTTACCCAAGATTTAATAAGTATAATTAATTACTTGCCTTCATTCGTATTGAAACATTATGCATTATGTTTCTGTTTCTTTCTATTAAGCTGCCTTCCTACAAGTTTTTATGTTTTTAATATGTTTCTTTGTGTGCTGTTTTCTTTATGGTAGTTCACCGTAACGTATGAGTGATGTATGAATTAATATAGTAATTACATGTTGCTCATACGTCTTTCGCGAATGTAATAAACAGCAAGTTAACTTTTTTCTCAACTTTGTTTTAAATATCTTATGTTTATACCCTTCACCACCATCAATGGTGATAGAGGGTATGTAAAAGTTTGTCATTCGGTTAGTTACCCTGAGAAAAATTCATTGAAAATCCAACAAAGTATATATAACTTGATCCTTTTGAATTTCTAAGTCGATTTAGGTATTACCGTCAATTAAGATATTTATACAAAATTTGACAAACATATTACATATTACATTTATATACCCCCACATATAAGGTTCTCTCCCGAAAATCAATTAAAGGCACATAATTCATTATGATAAATATATTATAACTAATTATGATAAATATATTATAACTAATTATGATAAATATGTTACTTCTTTGTACAGAAAAGTCACTGTAAAATTTCGACCAGACCACAATTTGTAATAGCAAAGTTCTCTTCAGAAAATCACTTAAATGCATATATGTAACTTATTGCTAAATAATGATGTCCATACAAAATTTACCACAAATATCCATAATTGTTAGTTACTGCCATACAAGAATCTCTTCCAAAAATTACGTGGACACTTTTTACTTATTATGAAATAATGTTTTGCACAAATAATCCTTTTTTATCTTCAGAAATATTGCTGTCAATTTAATTTTTCCGGTCGGTCCATAATTTGTCATAGCTCCCATACTCTTAAACGTACATTAATCATTTTACTTATAATTAACTCACGATATGTATCTACAACTTAAATATTGCTTTTATATACAGAAATGTTACTTAAGAATTTTTTACAATCGGTCTATAAATGGTCATAGTTCCAATATAAGGTCACTTCTCGAATCCATTTTCATCATATTAAACCAGATGAAGTTAATGCATCTAAAATAATAAACAATTATTTTTATTGTCGTTAATGAGTTTGAGTTTCCTAAAATTTTTCATTCCCATTCATACAGGCAAATTCTTAAGTATCGCTAAAGTATCATTTAGACACTTCGACCACATTAAATTTTTGACACCTTTGATTTAGTTAAAATTTAGACCATTTATTCTACAGTTAAATACGGTTTATATAAATGCGGTTTGTACGACGTATAAATTGGATCCGTAACTTATATGGTTCATATATTATGGGCTCCTAAAGTTAGGCATCTCGCGTATTTTTGTGGAAAAATTAGCAATGTTGAGGACTTAATTACTTTGGAACCCGTTATCCGATTATAACAAATGAGGTCTCGTTCGACAGGACTCCGATTACTCATTGTTGAAATTTCATAAAATATTTTTTAGGTCCTGGCTCAAGGATCATAAACCGAAAAATGTCCTTTATCCTTGAATAACCTGAAAAATATTATTTTGTTTTTCTTAATTTTTATATACAAAAATAGGCAATGGAACTATTGCTACTATGTAAAAATTTCAAATTGGGATCTCAATGGGATCAGAAGTTATGGCAGTTTTTATTTAGCTACATTTAAAATTTCCATAGGAAATGTGTGCTTTTTATACATTTTTAGTCCACTCAAACAAAGGTTTTAATGCCGAATAATGTAAAAATTACCACAGACCATCAACTCGATGTTAGAAATATTATGGATAATTTTATATGAAATTATGTCTTAATTATAAGAAATATTAGAGGTCAAAGGTTAAAATAATATATTTTTTTAGAAATACCTCCTTTCTTATGTATATTACGGGTTTAGAAGTTATAACAAAATTTGTAGAGAATCAAATTTATGACATTTTAATTACAGATCATTTTTTTGTATCATCAGCAGTTTTTGAGTTATTGTCATTTTTTGTTAATTTGCAACATGTTTTTATAACCTCAAAATATCAAACACTAAAAACGGTTTTGTGATAATTTTCTTTTCGTCTAAATTTTTTAGAAAAAATTTATTATTTTGACCTTTGACCTCTAATATTTCTTCTAATTAAGACATAATTTCAGATAAAATTATCCATAATATTTCTAACATCAAGTTGATGGATTTCTAATGGTAATTTTTACATTATTCGGCATAAAAACCTTTGTTTGAGGGGAATAAAAATGTATAAAAAGCACACATTTCCTATGGAAATTTTAAATGTAGCTAAATAAAAACTGCCATAAATTCTGATCCCATTGAGATTCCAATTTGAAGTTTTTACATAGTAATAATAGTTCTATTGCCTTTTTTTGTATAAAAATTAATAAAAACAAAATACCATTTTTCAGGATATTCAAGGATAAAGGACATTTTTCGGTATATGATCCTTGAGCCAGGACCTAAAAAATATTTTATGAAATTTCAACAATGAGTAATCGGAGTTCTGTCGAAAGAGACCACATTTGTTATAATTGGATAACGGGTTCCAAAGTAATTAGTCGTCAACATTACTAATTTTCCATAAAAATACGCGAGATGCACAACTTTAGGAGCCCATAATATATGAACCGTATAAGTTATGGATCCAATTTATACGTCGTACAAACCGTATTTAAGAGCAGAATATTTGTACCGAGTTTAAGAAAAATCGAAGATGTTAAAATTTTAAAACTGCCTTTTATGGTATATAAATTTTGGAATGATTCTATTATGTGTAGTTTTTTAAAAATTTTCATTCATTAATAAAACATAAATGAAAAGAAACAAGTAAGAGTCCTATATTTGGCAGTGCCGAATCTTTGTTAAATTTTTAAGCCGTGAACATAAGAGTAAATTTTCTGAAGGGGCCTTATATGCATCTATTATGAACCGATACTCATGAAATTTTGTTCTGTATAAATTATTTTATGTAGATATTTATTGCTATACTCATAATTTTCTAAATCCTCATCAAAATGAAAGATTAATGTTCGTAAAAAAGTGTCTTATGCCGAATATAAGTCGTGTTTTAAGCCTGCAATGAACGTTAAGAAATTTTCTGAATGATACCTTATATTGGGGGTATGGTCAATTATGGTCCGATTCTCATATAGAGAGATCTAGCTCGTCAGTAGATTTGGATCGTATAAAGCGTTTTTATTTTAATTATGAACCGGTTCTCATAAACGCAATAGAGATGGTGATGACTAGTAAAAAAAATTAACCTAACAATAAAATAATAAATAAAATTAAAAATGTAAATGTAGCATTTTTTGGCATATCAAAATTAATTTAGCATTTTTTCTAGCATTATTTTGGATAGTATCGAGCAGCAAAATTTGTTGAGACCTGGTCACACTTCCTGTAAGCAATGATTGAGAGTAGCTGCATTCTCTCTAAAAACAAGAGGAAAATTTACTTATTTTGGCTCCAATTGGTTGCGCCATTCGGCAAGTATATACATGAGTCAGGGATGGCAAAATTGATATGATCGTACTTTTTTTGATACTATTTGATGTTGAAAAGTACCGTGATACTCTCAAAATATCTTAAAAGCACTGTATAACATTATTCCAAAAAAAATAAGTATGTTTTGCAAATTATCTTATTTAGAAATGGAATCGGAAGTAAATTTTGCTAAATATTTGGCTTTAAATCAAATGTTTTCCAACTTAATTTATATTTAATATAAAACGATAGCCTTTTTCTTTTGACTACAGAGATGTAAACAAACTCTCCGGTTTTTATAGGCCGCAAAAGTTTTTATAGTTTTTTTTATAGTAGTCATATATTGATTTATGAGCAATTAGCAAAATTTTTTTAATTCTTTTGAAATTGAACTCAGTATTCAATAACTTCTGTATGAATAAATTTCAAATAATTTTTTTACAGGATTATATACATAAGACTTCCAGCCTAAAAATTGCAAAATTGTAAAACTCTAGGTCTTCATTTCTAAACGATAACGATTTTTTTGGGACAACAGTAGTTAGCTGATGTAATTATACACAGTATGGTATATATTTCGTTAATGTGTCCTGAATTGGAGATGGGTACGACGGCTACAAAAGTTGGAAAACTTGAACGTAAATTATTAAAAATATCAGTTTTTGGCAAGGCAATTATTGTGTAAATTCAGTTTTTTTGTTATTTTTTAGTGTTCGACCGAACTTTCGGGTACGAGTTCGGAGTTCGGTAAAAAGTTTTAAAAATGCAGAAAATTTTGTTTACTGAACTTATCATACATCCTCTGTACAATAAATGATTTTTGATGATTTAAAAAACAGTTAATTAGAAAGTGATTAAAAAGCTAAGAAAAGTGAAACATTTAATTTAAATTATATAGTTTCGACTATAAATCTTTGATCTCATTTGTAACATAGAATTTTTCTAGGTCCTTATTCTCAAACGATCTAGACATGTCTGTCAGTCAGTCTCTTAAAAGAACGATAAGACATAAACTAAGCTTAATCGACTCAGAAAACGATTCTAAGATGATTGGTATAATTTAATATTTATTGAAATATAAAATCTTGAGATCAAAAATGAAGATTGTATACCTAGAAAGATCAGCATATGAGAATAGTGAATCTGTGTCTTTTCGGAATGAACGAATTATATTTGTATTTAAAACTAACGGTTACAAAGAGCCAGTTTCAATATAGTCAATATAAAAACTTCTGTTTATTTAAATAACATGAACATATGGCAGTAGAGTTTTCAAGAATGTGTGGAAGTATCCGAAAGATGTGATGAGAACTTAAATGAGTCAGTCTACTTTGAATTATTGTTGAGTAAATTTAATAAAATTAAGGCTGAATCGGGTTTGCAACCGAATTTTAAAAATTTTTAATATTTTAGTTTTTCTACTTAAGAAACGGGTTTAAACATTTTATATTTGTATTAAATTCCACTGATACTAAAATTTTTAAGTAAATTATAATACTGCCCGACATTATTTGAAAACTGTCAGGAATTAAAATATATTTTTATAATTGAGCTTTCGATTATTTTTTAGGATTCCTTAATTATACCATACATCACTTTAGTGGGAGGGTTATATTGGGTTATTGCTAATGGTTGTAACGCACATTAATATTGGTTCTATTCAGGTCGCAATTTTGGAGATAATTAAATGAAATTTGGTTTATTATCTTCTATGGTACCGTAGACAAAGCCTATTGAAAATGGTTAACATCGGACCATTATTTCCCCTAGGCCCCATACAACTGAACCCCCGAATGGAGCTTTTAAACTTTGTAATCAAACTACAGGTCTCAATTTTGGATATAATTCACATATAACTCACATTCATCACGTACCATATACAATTAATACTAACTCATTTCCAAAGCTTATTCCCACATTCACTCTTATGTGGAGTATCTGTAGTTTTCGGCAACAGCACCGAACTTATCCCGAAATATTGACTATTATCATGCATCAGTCTTTTAACCGCCACTTACTCTCCCCGCGAATTTGGGTTTAAACCACAGCCACTACGTGGATCCCGAAGAAACCTCAACCAACTGATCAGCCAGGACATAGTCCTGCGCGCAACTGGCCACCCGTAGTACCAGATTATGCGGTGCTCTGGTCTGTAACCAATTTTTCAGCCCCGGCCAGACTGGAGGCATTGCCACCTCTTTATACCCCGGGATTGCAATAACACCAAGGCGGAGGTCTCGCCAAGGTAACATGCACCCAGGTGATGTGAGAAGGGTATATATAAGTTTGTCATTCCGTTTGTAATTTCTATAATATAATTTTCCAATAGAGTATATATATTCTGAATCCTTATAGATAGCGGAGTCGTTAGACATGCTTTCGAGAAGATCGCTATTTATAATCAGCAAAATCGGTCTATAAATAAAGGAGATATGAGCAAAAATCCGAGACAACCTCTAAAAATTTCATCAAAAAAAGACATATTTTTTTCATGCTTTGTTAAATAAGCAACAACAACACTGTGAATTGGAAAAAGATGTACATGTGTTTGTAGATGGATTTGGTTTTATTCTGATGTGTATTTTGTTTTGTATGTTTGGATGCTGTTGCCTTCATTGAGTTGTGTATTTTGTTTACTTTTCATATATTTGGATGTAGGTTGGATTTATTGCGTTGTTTATTTTGTTTTTTCTGTGTTTTTCGTTATGTATGTTTATATTTCTGTTGGTTTAATTGCATTGTGTATTTTGGTTTTATTTCGTTTAGGTTGTTGTTGTTCATTTTGTTTTACTTTTGGTGTAATAATGCAGTCCGGAAAAATTTATAAAACTAATATGTATGTTTAAAACAGGGTATATCGCTTGTTTTAAAATTCAAAATCGCGAGTTTTATTTTTGTTTTTTCAACTCGCTTACGAGCGAGTGGAAAACGAGTTAAATTCGAGTCGAAAATTAGCAAAATGTGTGTGCAAGAAACAGGTTCTGTTATGGTAGTAAAAAAGAACCAATAATATGGGAAATAATTATGTATGTGTGATGTAGATTTTATGACGGTCTGACAAAGCAAAAGTGGGAAAGTATAAGAAATATATTGTCTACCTTTTTATTTAAATGTGTATGTTTTTTATCTGTAGTTATGTATGTACATATGTATATTGATGGACATGCAAGTGATCTTTTACATTTTTTTTATTTATTATTTTTCTCTAAATGCCAAAGAACATTTTCTTTCTTACAAATATATTGAAAACAACAAATAAATTTAAAATTTTGTTTTTGTTTTCAATATATTTATAAAAAAGAAAATGTTGTTTCGATATTGTGAAACAAGCAGTTAGATTATTGATTGTGAATCAAATATTATTATTGATTGTGAATCAAATAGTTTGTAAAATTTTATTATGACGATAATAAAAAACGTGTTGAATGATGTATGTATGTATTCGCGTACATAATTTTAATGTTAAACTTATTTGGTTATGTCATATTTATATATAAATTGATTATGCCTAATAAATTTTAATTTATTCCATTTACAAAATTATAAAACTCGCGATTAACTCGTTTTGACTCGAATCGCGAGCGAGTTCTATTTTACGCTCTTTAAATTTTCATCCTTATCGCGAGTTAAAAAAATAATATATACATGATATAATAATATATATTATATCATGTATAAAACTATGGAAATAAAAAGTTGTTAAAGAAGAATAAAAAGAATTCGGCTTGATCTAAAGGCAATAAATCAACGTTTAACGTAACAATTTTTCACAACTTGTTTTCAATATAAGTATATATATTAATTACATAAATTTTTACCTTAACAAATAATTGCCATATAGTTTCCAAACCGCCAAACCTTTTGAACGGAATAATAGGTGACTGTAAAATAACTACGGGTACAAAATACGCATATAAGAAGGAACACAGAACAAATGCACCAACTATATGTAACCAGAAGGTTCTTAATAGTTTTTTCGGTTGCATTGACATAAGAAATGTACGTTCAATAAGATTTTGCAATTGTTCGTGATCGATGAATTTGCATATTATAACTGCTGAAATGTATCCAGCAAGATCCAATGAACAGGGTATTATAAAACCAAAAAGAAGCTCACCAATAGTATAGGCGGAATCGTCCTTTGAGTCATCAATTGATTCCACATTTTTGGTATTTGTTGAAAATCCACGATCGCCTCTGAAAGGGATTTAATAGATATGTATATAGTTCACAAGTTTCCATTTAATTAACATAAATAATACGAAGTACATCAAAAAAAATAATAATATTTATTACCAATTCAAAAGTATCACTAAGTAAACTTTTTCACCTTCTATAGAAATGATGTTTGTTGACTTCCAAAGAAGCGAAAAGAATAATTTTTTTTTTTAAATTGAAGGTATATTTTTTGTACTAAAATTTGTTAAACTAAACCAATTTTATTTTGGAGTTCATTGATAAAGACGTGTAATTTATTTATTTATGTTAATATTATTTGAGTCAAATTAGATGTATTTTGTAATACTACAATTTTACTTCCTAGTACTTCCAAAAAAAAAAATTACTTCCTGAGAATAACTTCAGATGTAGCGAATTTGAAATTAAATAATAATGACATCACTCCTATGACAAGACTGTGCCAAAATCATCACTTCTTCAGGTCTTTTTCAGTAATTCCAAAGTAAATTAATAAAGTAGCCTCACTTGAACAGCTGACTATTTCTTTTTAACTAGAAAAATGAAATTAGTTGTCAAAGTTTGTTTTGAAAATGTTAACATTGTTTATGACGCCATTTTTAAATTGTGTTTTGCTATTTGTTAAAATTTGTGAAAAGTTGAAAAAGTGAATTAAAAGTGGTTTAAAAATAGTTGATAAGTGTTATAAATTGTATAATATATAATAATATAATTAAATACTTAATATTTTCAACTTAAAAGTAATATTTTATATTTATGTTTTGTTCACTTTGTTGTTAAAGGAAATGTTGTTGTACAACAAGAGATGTCGCTACTTTATTAATTTACTTTGAGTAATTCCATGCAGTAAATTCTTCTACTTTTTCGCTTCTTTGGAATTTCTTTTTTTGCTGGTATACATATGTGAAATTACTTACCGATATGCTGTCAAATACTGCAAAAAATAACCAAAAAGTAAAATAATGATTAGAATTGTGCATTGCAGATAGCTTAGGTAAGCTTTACATCTGGTGGTATCTGTTGATATTGGATTTAATCCCACCAAGGAAAGGATGGCAACGTATGGGCGCAAGACCTAAAAATATAATTTTATAGGAAAAAACTAAGTGAAAGTTCATTATCTGCTATATAAAAAATTAACTATTAACTATAGACATTTGTTGCCAGAGTTGCAAATTTAGCACTTTTAAAATCATTTAGCACCCAATAATGTAATCTAGCACTATTTATAAGAGGAATTGCAAATAATTAATATTAATGATGTTTTTAGAGAAAACCAAGTATGTATAGTCGGGCATAGTCGACCATATGAAAAATGGGGTTTATTTAAAAAAATAAAGTATTTGATTTGTTTTTTAATTTTATTTCGGAATACTTTTACTTATTTTTGACAAAAAAAATAGATTTTTTACAAGATATAAATTATGGTAAAGGAATTCACGTTGTTAGTGTTTATAAGTGAATTTTTACCTTCAAGTCATTTTCGCGGAGTTTGTATGGGGGCAAGGGCCAAATGAGGCCCGATCATTTCAAAAATCGTTAGTGTCATTAAAAGTTCTATAATAAGACGTTTTGCAGACTTTTGTTGACATAGTAGAACATTTATTTTAATTATGAGCCCAATGGACCTATTTGGGGGTACGGTTGTATTGGGGCTACGCGAAATAATTTATGTATTTTAAATGTCCTTGTGCCAAAAAAGCGTGTGTGCCAAATTTCATCCAATTATCTTAAAAAATTGCGGCCTATACCTTTTGCACAAGGTTTACATGGACAGATAGCAAGACGGACATAGCTTAATCGAATAAAAATGGATTCTAAACCGATTGATTTACTTTAAGGTGAGTGGTATAGGACGAATATTTCAGTGTATTACAAACATCAGCACAAACAAAATATACCTCCCCACTAAAGTGGTGTAGGGTAAAAAATTCGTTTTGAAGGAGACATGATCTTGCCACGAATTTTTTCAGTTTTTGCTTAAATTTGGCCATTTAGTAAAAAAAATTGAACTTGTAAAGGGATCGTAATGTGTACAGAGTAAGCATTTCGAAAAGATATAAAACACAAAAATTACTTGAAAACTTTAAAAGTTATGTATAGCAATTTCACCAGGCCATTAACGTGTCTCGTAGCACATGAATTCGAAATGGGGCAAAAAAAATTAAATATTTTGGATATATTTAACCTTTAACCTTTTTTGACAATGGAGTTATCTTGATGTGTACATTTTTAAAAGAAAAATTTTGTTTTTGAACCTGTTAATTTATGTAATCCTTTTTACGGTCGATTTTTAATCCAATATGTCTAAACTAAAAAACTCTATGTGGTCAAAAAGGGTTAATTCATAAGCTTTTATACCTAATATATGTGTATAATTTTTTTATATTAATTCTGCTATTCCCCTAATTATATATAGCATTATTTAAATTGATAGTGTTTTTAAGACTTTTTGAATATAAAAATTAGTAAATAACTATAATTCATTAAATTGTAAATCACTAATCACGAAGGGCCAATCTTTAGGTGAAAGATTAGGGATTAAATTAAAATTAATCTTCGAAAGTTGTTTTTGAATACTCAATCAGCTAATTTTGTTTGCTAGTTTAAGCGTCCAATAGAGGTGGTTTAAACTTGAATTGTCTTCTTCTTTTTTATAAAACATGCATCGTTTTGATAACCAACAGTGACGTTTTCTGTTGTTTTATATGGCGACACTGCGAAGTTTAATTTTGTACTCAAAAACAGCAAAAGGGATAAACATTAGATTAAATTTATTTTTAAATTAACTAATCTTATTATTAATTGTCTTCTTCTTTTTTATAAAACATGCATCGTTTTGATAACCAACAGTGACTTTTTCTGTTGTTTTATATGGCGACACTGCGAAGTTTAATTTTGTACTCAAAAACAGCAAAAGGGATAAACATTAGATTAAATTTATTTTTAAATTAACTAATCTTATTATTAATTGGCATTTGATTGCCAACTCAAAAACCCGCTCTAAGAATTGAAACGCTGTTGAAGAATACCTAAGTCTACTGTCATTCGGTACCTAACTCTATGAATGTTTTAGTAGAATTCTGAAGCCAACATAGTTGCAAAAAATCGGATTTAAAAATATTGAAAATTATAAGTGTTAGAGCTACACAGAATTCGTCTGTGAGAAGAGCGTAACTTTATTTTTGTAAAAAAATTAACCGTTTCATTTCCATGTGTTCAGTGTAGTAAATATTTATAGTTGAAAAAACTGCATTACCTACATTTGTTTTAGAATTTTTTAATATTTTTGTATTTCATATGCGTTTTTATGTAAAATTGAAAAAAATAACGAAATACTAAACAAACACAAAACACTAAATAAAATAGAGAAGATTTCACGTTTTTTAACAAAGAATAATTTAAACTACAGTACTGTTCTGCATAATACAGAACGTCTGGTCACCGTAATTATAGAATACAACTAACAATATGCAACAAAAACAAGTAAGA
This sequence comes from Lucilia cuprina, assembly GCF_022045245.1. Classification (NCBI taxonomy): domain Eukaryota; kingdom Metazoa; phylum Arthropoda; class Insecta; order Diptera; family Calliphoridae; genus Lucilia; species Lucilia cuprina. Next base: position 22,170,949 of record NC_060954.1, read on the forward strand.
GTTCTATATTCGGCTGTGCCGAATCTTATATACCCTTCACCATGATGTGTTTAAAGCCTTTTGTACCTTTTGAAGAACGAAAAAATACCAAAAAGTC
>NC_060954.1:22171145-22174531 GCF_022045245.1 Lucilia cuprina
TTGTTTTATGTTTTTTACACAATATTATCATCTGTTTGATTATCTGTCAATTTGTCACTTTTTAGGTTGGCAACATCAATACAATTTCAACCAAAATTAGTTGTAATTTTTAATACCAAAAAAAAGTTAAGTTGTTTTAAAATTGAGTTGTTTAAATTTCAATTCAACTAAGTTGAGTTGTAAACCATAATAGGGGCATAAGCTATTTGAATTTCAACTTAACTGAGTTGGGTTGTAAACCATAATAGGGGAATATATTTTTCGTTTGATTTTAGTTGACAAATCTTTATATTGATTTTTTGCAAAGTTTACAATGTAAACCATAGATGACCAACTCAAGCTTTACGACGAATTAAAGTGCTTTGCCTTTTCAACGATTTGGATACAATTTTTATAACACAAACACATATTATTTATTTTGTTACAATTATTATAATATATTCCTTTATCAAAATCTTTTTAATTTTCACAAACCAAAAAATTGTTTTTTTTATTATTCGACATTTTATTTTTCTGCGACATATTTAAATTAATTTTTTTAATTATTCATTTTGGGCTATTTCAGATTTTAGAATAAATTAAATAGGACCCCAAAATTGTATAATGAAAAAAGACCCCATTTTTGTGTATTTCACTTTAGGCCATTTTCTTGGCGCTGCGAATTATGGCCCCAAAATATAAAACGAAAAATTGCCCCAATGTTTGGGTCAAAATTCATAATGAAATATAACCCTAACATTTTTTAAGAAAAATCACCATAAAATTAATGAAAAATATTCCCAAGGTTGAAATGAAAAGTGGCCCCAAATATTGGGCTAATTTTTCGTAATGAACAATTACCTCAAAAACGTAAATGAAATTTCACCCCATTTAATTTTAATTCAAATATAGGTGGCGTGTCATGAAGTCCAGTGTCATATTTTCCATGGGCGTTATGACTCACTAAATTGAGTCTAGTGTACATGGACGTTATAACAATTTCAAAAGTGCAATGTAACATAAAGTTCATGGATTTCAAAGAGTCCATTTATCAAAATAGGCTATACAGAACACTTTTTGAATAGAAACTAAAATGCAACATACACCAAATTTAGGATAAATTCCTTTGGGGGTAAGAGTGTCCCTTTCTTAAATTCTTTACAAATTTTTAAATACAGTTCTGTTTTAAAAGTGATATAATGTCAATGGACATTATAACACTTTTAAAAATTGTCATAACGTCCATGGACAGTATGAAACTTTTTGGTGTGTCATAATGTCAATGTACATTATGACACCCCACCTCAAATATTTATATGCTAATATATTTATAAAATTTCATATTTAATATTTTTATAAAAATACAGTAAATATTATTACATAAAATATTTTTTTTAATCGCGCGATTTAATAAAAAATATTTTATGTAATAATATTTCTTGTATTTAATGTATAAAATATCGCGAGATAATGTTCTGATTTTTTATAAAATATTAAAAAATAGTAATAATGAAAGATCAACCCTAATTAATAAGTATATGTTTTTTAGGTCCCTTTTTAATATTTTTATATTCCCTTAATTTACAAAATTTAAGAATGAAAATTAGCCCCAAAGGAGAAAAGGTTTAGTTTTGGGGTATTTCTTCATTTCACAACATTGGGGTCATTTTTATTTTTTTTGCAAAATGCAGTATTATCCCAGATGTAAAAATGTTGAAATACCCAAAAAATAAATAAAAAAAACAAAAATTTCGTGTTTTTGTTTCCTGTATCTTTGTTGGAGCCATATTTCGTTTTATGTTTTGGGGCCACAATTCGCAGCGCCCACTTTCTTCTTTTAAAAATTTAATAAAAAATACAAAATTTTTGAAAATTAAAATTTTGGGGTTAAATTTCATGCAGAATACAAACACATTGATTCTACTTTTTTGACCACGCGTGGTGTGGAACACCAGCTTTTAGATTTTTGAGGTGTTTATATACAGTTAGTACTATATTCCTGTCTAAACTTAGTTATGTTACTTTTGATCCTGGTTCCTGCTCATACAACCTATATCTTCTCATGTTTTAATGACATTTGATTTGTTCCTGTGTTCCTGCTAATGTTAAATATATTTCTTCTCTAATAACCTCCGCCATATTCCTGCTGATGTTACTTGTCATCCTTCCAATAACGTCTGTTTTCCTGCCAATTACTACCTATATTTAATACTTGCTGTATTTTTGATGTCCCTGCTTTCCGTTTTCCATTTCCTGCTACTGTTATACATTATGATCCAGGGTTCCTGCCAAGATCATAATTCACCTGTTTGTAAAATTCCTACATCAAGTTCTAATTTGTTATTAATTATTCTTGAATTCCTGATCATTTCCCTGTTTTTATTGTGTTTTAATTATATCTTCTTTTCATTTCCTGTACGTGTACTTAAGTCCTGTTTGTATTTTTATACCCTTCACCTTCGTGAGAAGGGTATATATAAGTTTGTCATTCCGTTTGTAATTTCTATAATATAATTTTCCGACCCTATAAAGTATGTATATTCTGGATCCTTATAGATAGCGGAGTCGATTTAGCCATGTCCGTCTGTCTGTCTGTGTGTATGTTGAAATCAGTTTTCAGAAGAAACCAGATATCTGCGAGATCCAAATTTTGAAAAATTCTATTGGAAATACGATCGAATAGAACGCTATTTAAAATCAGTCCAATCGGTTCATAAATAACGAAAATATGAGTAAAAATCCGAGACCACCTCTAAAAATTTCATAAAAAATTTACATTTTTCGTGCATGCTTATACAAAACAATAATAAACAAACAAAACAAAACTTTTTTGTTCTACATAAGGTACTTTTTTGAATTTTCTATAGTATTGAACCTAGTAAGAACCTATAAAAAGGGACTTTTTGGTACTTTTTCGTTCCACAAAAGGTACTTTTTGAATTTTCTATAATATTGAACCTAGAAACATGAAATTTAGAATGTAGGACATTGACTAGGTAAGAACCTATAAAAAGGGACTTTTTGGTACTTTTTCGTTCTACAAAAGGCACTTTTTAGAATTTTCTATAATATTGAACATAGAAACATGAAATTTAGAATGTAAGACATTGACTAGGTAAGAACCTATAAAAAGGGACTTTTTGGTACTTTTTCGTTCTACAAAAGGTACTTTTTAGAATTTTCTATAATATTGAACCTAGAAACATGCAATTTAGAATGTAGGACCTTTACTAGGTAAGAAACTATAAAAAGGGACTTTTTGGTACTTTTTCGTTATACAAAAGGTACTTTTTGAATTTTATATAATACTAGCTATACCCAGTGTGCTTCGCTACCCTCATCGTAATGGAATAAAATAAATATCATTATTGTAAATGTATATATATATCTGCAATATCAAAAATTCC
>NC_060954.1:22174631-22178074 GCF_022045245.1 Lucilia cuprina
CAGAATATATATACTTTATAGGGTCGGAAAATTATATTATAGAAATTACAAACGGAATGACAAACTTATATATACCCTTCTCACGAAGGTGAAGGGTATAATAAATACCTGGGAAGTGATACTATTTTTCTGAAAGATGGATTCGAGTAGAACAAGAACATGTTTTTGAAAATTGCCCAACACCTCAAAAATCTTGAATTACGGGCTTTCGTACCTATAAGCACTTATAAGTTAGTAACATATTTGAATCTGAACCGATTTTAAGTTTATCCACGGATTTAGAAAGCAGAAGCTGAGACCTTTATAATAATATATATAACGTTTAAGTAACCTGGAGAGATTTGTGTGAATTTTATCAGCAAACATATTTTTTATACCCTACATCACTTTAGTGGGGAGAGTATATTGGGTTTGTGCTGATGTTTGTAACGCACAATAATATTGGTTCTATATAAAGTATACCAATCGGTTCAGAATCATTTTCTGAGTCGATTTACCTATGTCCGTCCGTCCATGTAAACCTTATAGTCAAACTACAGATCGCAATTTTGAAGATAATTCAAGGAAATTTGGTACATGATCTTCTATTGTCCCAAGGACGAATCCTATTGAAAATAGTTAACATCGGTTCATTATTTCACCTAGCCCCCATACAACTGAATTAAACTACAATTCGCAATTTTGGAGATAATTCAATGAAATTTGGCACATGATCTTTTATGGTACCGTAGACAAAGCCTATTGAAAATGGTTAAGATCGGTCTATTATTTCACCTAGCCCCTATACAACTGAACCCCCTGAATACAGCCCTGCCAGATTTGCCGATTTTATACCTCAAAAATAGCAATGTGCCGATTTTGCGATTATTGGTCTAAAAATGCCGATTTTTTCTTTAATTCTAAAAACATGGTTACTTTATAATTTTTATTAATTTCGCCACTCTAAATACATCATAAAACTATTTGAATTATATAACAAATGTCATTTTGTTAATGAGTGAAAATAATAGGTATACAATCATTAAGAATTGGAGTTATTTTACATTTACTTAACCCTACACCACTTTAGTGGGGAAGGTATATTGGGTTTGTACTGATGTTTGTAACGTGCAAAAATATTCGTCTTAAACATTAAAGTATACCAATCGGCTTAGAATCCTATGAAAAGTCCCATCAAAACTTCACTTAAATGTCCACAATTTTATTCAACAATAAACGGCTTAAGTATGTACATATATGTATCTGAAGCAAAGTACAATTCAACTTAAATGCTTTATTAAGGCAACTAAATCACAAAATATTTTTGTCAAAAGTTATTTATCTTTTTCTGAATACAAAATTGTTTATAAACTGATTTTCTGAAGAATGTTTTATATGGGGGATTGGGTTAAAATGGGCCTAGCCTAGAAAAATTTGGTGTAAAGATTTATGGTAATAAAAAAGTTATTTATGCTAAATTTTATCGTGATATTAATATTAAGAGGAAAATCATGGAAATCAAGTAATTCTCTGAAGCAGGGTCTGTATGGGGGAAATTTAATATTAATACATTTGATGTATGTATACGTATCACTCTACAAAATGATTCCGGATCGGTTCATAATTGATCGCACCTTCCATATATTGACGTGAAAGGACATATTTTATCACTGAATAAAAATTTCGAAGTAAAAAACGACAGGAATATGTCTTAAGTATATATAAAGGAATTTGCGAATTTATTTCCGGATCGGTTCATATATGGTCATAGCTCCCATATAAGATCTACCTCTGAATAAACACTTAAATCACACATATTCCAGTGACTAAAAAATACCGGAATAAATGTCGGCGTGTACATATTTTGTGTATATGTTAATCATTTCCAAAATTATCGGAATAAGATTCAAATAAAACAGATTTTTATATACAAATCCTACAAAAACAAATTTTAAATATTGTTTCTTTGTGAAGAAATTGTCATTCTTATGTTTATTAATTACATACATACATTTTGTTCATAAATATTCCAATTTTACATTAAAGCAATTACATTGTGCAATTGGTAGCTCCTAAATTACACAAGAACCGTAGATGTTTCAAGTCGCCGGACGTATGTATGTATTGGAGTTCATAACTATGTATTTCTGTCAAATTCTGTATAAATATATTTTTATATCATTACTCCAAGCATGTGTTAATGAAAAAGTACCTTACTCTACCCACTTGGCAAAATTATCGTTGACGACATTGTCGTTGACGATTCATGAAATACATTTTAAATTTGTGCCCAATCGCTGAAGCTGGCTAAACGACAATGTGTAAGAATTCTTCGTTAACGACAATAATAGATACAAAAAACTGCAAATGCAAAAAACTTAAAATAACTGCGATATGAAAAGAAACAACTTAAAAAGTGTTTATTTGAGTGCAAACATCTGAACAAGAAAGAGTGATTTTAAGTCGTAAAAATAAGTATAATTGAAGTGGTTCAAAATATATTTTTTACTATTTCGGTAAGTTATAAAAATAACTTTTTGAAACTTGAAAAAATTGTAGCCGTTTATTTAATATATTTAAATTATTTAAGGTAAGAGTGGACAAATCGTAAAAATTAATTTTTAAAATACATTTTTAAACAGGATCCACAAGGAGGAGGGACGGATCTATTTCTATATAGAATCTATTCAATATCAACAAAAAATACAATATTTATAGCATTGTCATCTAAACTTGTTCGAAAAAGTCGTTGACAATTTCTAGCTGTCCTACATTTGTCTTTCAGTACTTTGGATACAAAAGTCGTCGAAATCATCAATTGATTTTTGGAAATCGTCAAAACTATTTGTTATAGACAATAAACATATTTGATGATATTTCTACGATTTTTTAGTTTTACTATCGAGACATTTTTATTGCCTCTATTTTTGGTTTACAACTCAACTCTTCTTTAGTTAAAATTTTGCTATTTGGTATTATCGATAACAACTAAAAATTTTAAGTTGAAATTTATTCCAACTTTTTTTGGAAAAACATTACAACTTAACAGAAGCAGATGTAACAAATTACAACTCAATTGTTTAGATTAAATTTTTAAGATAAAGAAGTATTTTTTTTTAATTAATGCCCCTATTATGGTTTACAACTCAACTTAGTTGAATTGAAATTTAAACAACTCAATTTTAAAACAACTTAACTTTTTTTGGTATTAACAATTACAACTAATTTTGGTTGAAATTGTATTGATGTTGCCAACCTAAAAAGTGACAAATTGACAGATAATCAAACAGATGATAATATTGTGTAATAAACATAAAACAATAAAATTGAATTTAAATTGTTATTTTTTAATAAACACTAAAATGGATACAAGTATTGATTTATTTTATAACGACATAAGTGATGATGATACTATTAATGTGCTACGTATAAGAAAAAGTCTCCGTGACCACTCCAATCCTTTG
>NC_060954.1:22178174-22270674 GCF_022045245.1 Lucilia cuprina
GCTTTAACCGTTTAGGCTGTGCGATGATGAATCAGTCAATCAGTCAGTCAGTCAGTCAGTAACGTTAGAATTTTATATATATAGATTGAACCTAGAAACATGAAATTAGCATGTAGGGCCTTGACTGGGTAAGCACCTATAAAAAGGACTTTTTGGTACTTTTTCGTTCCACAAAAGGTACTTTTTTGAATTTTCTATAATATTGAACTTAGAAACACCAAATTTAGAACGTAGGACCTTGACTAGGTAAAAACCTATAAAAAGGGACTTTTTGGTACTTTTTCGTTCTACAAAAGGTACTTTTTGAATCTTTTATAATATTGAACCTAGAAACATGAAATTTAGAATGTAGGGCATTGACTAGGTAAGAACCTATGAAAAGGGACTTTTTGGTATTTTTTCGTTCTACAAAAGGTACTTTTTTGAATTTTCTATAATATTGAACCTAGATTCATGAAATTTAGCATGTTGGGCCTTGACTAGGTAAGAACTAGCAAAAAGAGACTTTTTGGTAGTTTTTCTTTCGACAAAAGGTACTTTTTGAATTTTCTACAATATTGAACTTGAAAACATGATTTTAAGTATGTATGTCCAGAATACAAAAAACTTTTTGGTACATTTTCGTTCTACAAAAGGTACTTTTTGAATTTTCTATAATATTGAACCTAGAAACATAATGTAGAGCCTGGATTAAGTGGGAACCCATAAAAGGGATGTTTTTGGTACTTATTCGTTCTTCAAAAGGTACTTTTTAAAATTTCTATAATATTGAACCTAGAAATATGAAGTTAAGCATGTAGAGCCCGGATTAATTTAGGTCGTATAAAATGGGCTACAATTGGTATTTTTGGATCTTTTGTAATAATATTCGTAATGACTGTTTTTAACACATCATGGTGAAGGGTATATAAGATTCGGCACAGCCGAATATAGAACTTTTACTTGTTTTTTAATTTCTTTTTTTTCAACGCCATTTTTTCCTTTCACTTTATATTCTCTTAAATTTTATAATTTTATATTCAGAACTTTACTTTCTACTATGTATCCTTTTTAATATTTTCTTTTATCTAATTCATATTTTAAATTTTTTTCTTAATCATGAGTTGTTATTTACTTTATATTTATTTTTTGTTGTTAATATAAATATTATTATTCATTATTATAATTATTATTACTATCATTATTATTGTTATATATTATAACCAAATTTTTCCCAGCTGATGTATATTTACTAAAAATCTGCTCTTAAATTCACAGTACTTCATAGTATCAAAATACACGTACACTATTGTGGAAATATTAAAAAAGCATGTGCAGGATGTGTAGGTTCGAACAAATGAGTTATAATCACACTCGACTTGCTTAACTTAGAAACGGAATATTACTCGTCTCGCTCGTTGAGAGTTGTGTAGTGTTTGATATAATTAGGCAAAAACATCTTAATGGCAGCAAAAACATCTAGAAATCTACGAGTGATCAATGTGATCAGTTCGAACTTTTACGTACAAGCAGCCTTTATACTTTGTAACCATAGTACTTCGCTACACAACACGATCGTAAACAAACCTCTTAAGAAGGGCGTAAAAAAACAAAAATTTTATTTAGTTGCTTCAAAGCATTCAACAAAGCATGTTAATGTGAGAAGGGTATATATAAGTTTGTCATTCCGTTTGTAATTTCTATAATATAATTTTCCGGCCCTATAAAGTACATATATTCTGGATCCTTATAGATAGCGGAGTCGATTAAGCCATGTCCGTCTGTCTGTCTGTTAAAATCAGTTTTTAGAGGACCCCAGATATCGGCGAGATCCGAATCTTCATAATTCTATTAGACATGCTTTCGAGAAGATCGCTATTTAAAATCAGCAAAATCGGTCGGTAAATAACGGAGATATGAGCAAAAATCCGAGACAACCTCTGAAAATTTCATCAAAAAATTGTTATAAAAGCAACAACAACACTGTATATAGAAAAAGATGTACACGTGTGTGTGTAGATGTAGATCCAAACATACAAAAAATACACAGCAAAAAATATGATTTGCATTTTTTGTTAAAATAAAATAATTTTCCCTTTTGTTTTGCAAATATATTTTTTAATGAACAGAAAAAAGTATTTAAAACGTTTTCAATTATATGAGAGTACATTGTGAGTTATTGTACAATAATTTTTATGCGAATAATGTAAGTTTGAAATTTAAAACTAACACAAATTTTTTCCAAGTGCTTTTTAAAACATTTTTTTTACGATAAACAAAAACAAAATCTACGTCTCGTCAATGTTTAAGGTATTTTCAGACTACAATACTGAATATTAATACTTGTCAGAAAATCATGTAGTATAATACAATTTCGTAGTCTAAATACAATTGGATTGATTATGACAAAAAATACTTCTGATTTTTATGACATACCGACCGTATTTTAAAGTTTTTGAAAAATTTCAAAAATTTCTAATTTTTCATATGTATCAAAGTTTTAATTAAAAAAGAAACGTTAGAAACAATTTTCATCTGAAAAAAATAAACAGGCAAGTAAAATAAATTAAACATAAACGAAAAATTTAAGAACACAGTTGAATTTATAAAGGTAAGAATTGATAAAGATTTTTTCTTATGTATTTTTCTTACAGATTTTTTGATATACCGACCAAATTCATAATATTTTTATTTTGAAATGTATTAATACTCAGTATTGTAGTCTGAAAATACTTTTACCAGCAGTGAATTAGAGGTCGAAGTCGACCGGCTTCGAGTCGGAGCTTAGCAGCCGCCGAACTATATTTAGTTGCTTGAGCCGCCGCCGAAACATTCGGCTTAAATCGACTCAAAATTTTTTAATGATTTTATTAACTAGACTGTAAGATCAATTATGTTTAAAATACACTATGTTGAAGGGTATATAAGATTCGGCACAGCCGAATATAGCACTCTTAATTGTTTAAATTTCAATTTATTACAAATTATGAAATTTATTACCAATTATGGAATACATTGAGTAAAAAAATTTTTTTTATATTTTTTAGCCATTGATTATTTGCATTTTGTCGATTAAAAGTAAACTCCAAATTATACTAATTGTATTTTATTTTTGTAACAATGCGTTTTGTTTAAATACACAAAAATTTTATAAAATCACTCATAAGTTGTCTCGAAACACTTCGAAACAACATCAACTTCATTTTAAACTTTGGCCGCACTATAGACAGTATTCATAAAATAAACGAGTGAATTGTAAATCATTTTTTACGAACTCGTCTAATATTTACTGTAGCTGTGTAAATAAATAAAGTACAGAAGTAATGGATACAAAACATAATTTTGCAAACAAAGATTTATAAAACAAGTATCAATGTATAGTCGGGCGTAGCCGACCATATGATACCCTACATAATAGATCATTTAAATTAATTATAGGAGGGGGTTGTATGGGGGCTAGTCGAAATAATGGACCGATTTTAACCATTTTCAATAGGCTTCGTCCTTGGGCCAAAAAAAAGAATTTGTACCTTGCGCACAAGGTTTACATGGACAGCCAGCTAGACGGACGGACATAGCTTAATCGACTCAGAAAATGATAAGCAAAACACTCGTACAATTGTGTTTGGGAAGATGTATTAAAAAATTAATCTTTTTCATCAAAGCAATTCAAAATTATGTGTTTTTAAAAGCAAATAATTCGAAACAGTGGCAGTTTCCTTAAAAAAAAAGAAGGAAAAGTAGAAACAATTATAAATACCACAAGTCTGTTAGATTCTAATAAAATTACTATATAAACATTTCATTTCCAAGTTGTCAATAAAAAAATGCCAATGAAGGAAGATCAAACAGAGATTAAAATAGAAAATATTGTATTGCTAGCTTACAAACAAATTTTGTCAAAATTTTTGGCATATCACCATGTGATGAACATTATACAAAATAAAATAATTTGTTTTAACAATATCTAATATTCATGAACCGATTTTACTGGCTTTAAACATCTAAATTTTTAAAACCACATCTTATTGAGTTATTAAAGAGTCTTAAGGATAAACTTTTACATGGCATACAAGATTTTATAAATAAAACTGTCAAAAAGGGTTTTCAAAGTTACGAACACAATATCTTCGATGTGATGAAGAAAATATGACGTTAAATACGGATTCATTATCTAAATCCGATTTTCGAATAAATGACCTTTGAAAAAATATTTTTTTTTTTAAATTTACAAGAACTGAAACTCACTTAATATGAAATGCGCATGTAAAATATTCAAATAAAGCAACATAAAGCTTTTACTTTTAAAACTAATTTAAGATGTATAAAAAATAAGTTATTAAAAATTCGGAGTTAAACAGGATCGGGTAAAATTTTAATATCTAAACAATATACATTTAATATAAGTATTATTAGTAACTTACCTTTCTTTTGCAATAGTCGAGAATTGCTGATGTTGGCTCATGATCATTTTGATAGTCGTCAGACTGCGGCAAATTCCAACGATTTATAAAACAAAAAGAACTATTCAAATCACTTTGAAACATTTTTCAAGAATTTCAACCATAAAATTATTAAAAATAATAAGGTAGTAAGTGTCACTTAAGCGTGTCTTTTTTGAGTATAAATTTTGTTAAATAAACTGTTGTTTTTAAAATAATTACATATTGTAGGAACAATTATTAAATTTTTTATATTTTAATATTAATGTTAATTGTTTAAGAATTTTATTTATAATCAAAAATTAAATATTTTTAAATCAAACAATAACAGGAAAAGTTTTTTGTATAATAATAAAATTGTAAAACTAAAGTGTTTTAAGAACGAGTTAAGTTCCTACACATATATACCGAACTTTTGGAATCACTTAACCTCTTATTCGTAATCTAAATTAAATGCAAATTGTGAATTAAAAATTTACACTAGAGATGCCCAAAAAATATCGATTTTGTTTGATGGGTCTTATTTTGTTTTTGTCTAACTGGTAGTCCAATTTGAGAAATGGAACACGCTTCGGAAATCGATTGAAAAGTGTAAAATTGGGAAGACAAATGTCAACACAACCAAATCATTCCATAATTTATTATTTTTTATCTCCAGATGTCGAATTTTTAAATGGGAACTTATTTCATTTTAAAAATTTTCATATGAAATAAATCCCCCAAAATAGAACTTTTTAGTACTATTGATAATAAAGTTCCCTATTGATAATAAAGTTCCCTATTGATAATAAAGTTCCCTTTAATAGATCAGGGTGTTGTGTATGTGCATAAAAGCCAAAGAGAGAGTACTGACCAAAGAATTACGTTATTTTTTGGAAAACGAATACTGCCGGTCCACACTAGGAAACTTTTATTGGGAAACTTTTTATTTTGCATGAGAGAGAAAGAGAAGGAATATCATTCATCTCTCTCGCGGTACGGAGTTTCCCGTACTCGGAAACTTGTTTTGTTATTCTTCTCATTCGTACAACAACAAATCAATGCAATAAACACATAGTTTCTGAAACAAAAGTTTCTATATGTGGACATTTAGGAAACTTCAAAAGAGAATTAAGAAAATGTTTATCTACGAAAGTTTCCTAGTGTGGACCAGCACATACTAAATCAAAAAATCTGTTATAATTGAAACAAAGCTTTTACTACTTTTTGCAATTTTTAAAATTTTATAATTTGCAATGTTAAAAGTGGGCTGCTTTCTGTTTTAGAAGTATAAGTGAAACAGATAGTTCCTAAAGCAAGGCATACACGATACAACCACTGATACAATGTGAGAAGGCTGTTTACGAAATTTCAAAGTGTGCAGGATTGCTTTAAGAAGGTGTGAGTTGGATGTACGAAAGATCAAAATGTTTTCATATTTTTGCAAGTTCTTTAAACCAGCGTTCATATTGTTCTAATTATTAAGATTTTCGGCAATTCACACGTACATAACCCGATCGTAAATAAAACTCATTGCAAGAGCGTAAAAAATACAGAAATTGCAAACAGAATATGTAAAAACAACAACATATTTTTCAAACAAGAGAGTAACTTGCAAAAAACTCATACTCTCCAAAAACTTTTCAGGAATGCATAATAGAAAAAATACATAAAAACGATATTTTTAATACTTTTTTTTAAACATTTTATATAAAAAATCTAATCTTTGTGAATAAATTAACATTTTTCTTTTCTTTGGATATGTTTAATCTGTAAAATTTACCATTTTACTTGTTATAAAACTTGATCATAACAAGCGTAATTAGGAAATATTTTTTCTAAGTGTTTTTTTGCACTTTCTCACCACTGCAATAACAGTTTCTCTTTCTGCGCTTGGCTGCTTCAAACGGGTTGCAACATAAAAATGTTAGTCGTACAACATTATTCTACTTTACTCTTCATTTTGTGGTGACCGCAAAGCGAGAAAAATCGTGTGTGCGTAAAAAACAAGTAAGAGTTTTATATTCGGCTTTGTCGAATCTTATATACCCTTCACCATGGTGTGTTAAAAAAACAGTCAGCACCAAAAAGTCCTCTTTTACAACACTTTCTTCGGGCTCAACATGCTTAAATTCATGTTTCTAGATCAGCCAAGCGCAGAAAGAGAAACTGTTAGTGTAGTGGTGAGAAAATACTAAAAAAACACTTAAAAATTTTTTTCCTAATTACGCTTGTTATGATCAAGTTTTAAAACAAGTTTTACAGATAAAACAATATCCAAAGAAAATAAAATGTTTATTTCTTCACAAAGATTAAATGTTTTATATAAAATGTTTAAAAAAGTATTAAAAATATCGTTTTTATGTATTTTTATTATTTTGCAAGTTATTCTCTTGTTTGCAAATGATGTTGTTGTTTTTACAAATTTTATTTGCAATTTCTGAAACAAAGCGAAGCCAGAATTCCTTTAGTGCAAATTCGTTGAAAAAAGTGCTAAATTCATATCAAGTTTTTAAAAGTCCATTAAGCCACGTCTACCCGTCTGTGCGGCTGGCTGCCAACGTATAATGTACAGACCGCAATTTTTTACTTAATTCAAGGAGATGTTTTATATTAAAAATGCAAAACACTATTTCAAATTTTAAAATACCCCTTTACAAAATCAATAAGGGGTAATTTCAAAAAACTTCAAACAAAAAAGTAGGATTTTGAACATAACCCTCGGTACACATATTTTTTTATGTAAATATGGAATTTAAAGTTCTCCAAAATTTTCAAATTCGTTACGGTCCAGATTTTATCGATGTTTAAAGTTCATATTTTTTTTTAATTTGTTTCAACAAGCATTAAATGTAACATCGTGTATTTACTAAACTGTTTATCCGATATTAATCGTTTTAGTTCCCAATTAAAGCCTATGTCTTTTAGTTTCATAATATTCAAGATATTTAAAAATTTTTATTTGTTGATGAACACAAAAATAAATTTAAAATTTTAAAACAAAAATTATATTGTTTATGAACAAAAAATTAAAATTTTTGAAATTTGAATGGAAATGATGTGGATTATTTTACTAAAAGTTGATTTACTTGAAATTCCCTCATTGTCCCATTCTGAAATTTGTATATTTTATTGAAAACATTATAAGCAATCTTATGTGAAGGAATAAAGAAAATATAAGGTGCCTTTTTTGAGATATCCTTGACTAAAACGTTGTTTGATATCTTGATTCATACCTTAAAACAGAAATATTTTAAATAACATATTTTCAAACTGCAAAACGTAACTTTTAATTAGGAACTAAAATGATAAATATTTTAGAAAATATACGATGTCAAATTTAATACTTGTTGAAAAAAATCTTAAAAAATTTAACTTTGAACCTTAATAAAGAGCTTTTAGGAAACAATATAAATGTTGATATAACAAATGAATATGAGGGTTATCAAATACGCAAGTTTGTAATTCTGGAATAAATTGTCAATAATATTTTCGAAATTAAAAAAAAAATTAAGAAAAATAAATTTAAAAAATTTGGTAAGAATAAAAAGAACTAGTTATATTGAATCTTTTTTTCTGGGTTGATTGATAGGTTTCCAAAAGTAGCACAAGCACCCCAAAATCGGTACTAATTTTCTCTAAATTTAACAGCACTTCTGAAGGATGGTGCAAAATTAAATATAACCTCAATAAGTTTTATAGGATCTTAAATTGGTCTATCAAATTCCAAAACAATCGATCCATATCCAAGCGTCCATAATAACTTGCTTAAAATCATCTGCTGAGATTAAATTGTTCATAATCGAGTTTACCCTTATATATGTAAATCCTCTTTCAGAAAATAAATTTTTTCTTAATAAATTATTAAAACATATTAGTATTATGATACATTCGAAAAAATGATTTGTTTTAAAACATCCTTCTTAGAGCTCGGTCCGCGATAAAAATCATTAAGATCGTATTCCGAAAACAAAACCGATACACGATAATAAAATTTAAGCATAAATCTAATAAATGAGCAAATCTTGGTAAAACGTGTTGTGTTGGTGCGTAAGTAAGATTCGGCATTCCCGAACTTTTACCTGTTTTGACATGCTCATGCATTTTTATTTTATTGTATATTTTAAATTTTAAGGTTTTTTTTTCAAAAAAATGTTTTTGAAAGATGTTAGCCTTTTTACCATGTAGTCACTTCACAATTATTGCACAATAATATTAAAATAATTCACTTCTTAATTTAATTTACAGTGTAAATTATAAATTACAATAAACATATGCAAAATTTTTTTTTAGAGAATTTCTTAAAATTTCACAAAACATCTCAAAACTAAATTTTTGCAGTTCTCTAGAGTCTAGACAAATTAAACTTTAAAGTTCTTTAATTATAAAAAGTGCAAAATAAAAGAAAAATGCACTTTTAATGCTAAAAATTTCTAGAAAAAAACAAAAAAGTGCTAAAAATCATATAGCACTTTTTTCTAAAAAATGAGTGCAGCCGACGAAAAAAAGTGCTAGAATTGCACTTATGGCAACACTGAAAGCGACATTAACCTACTTTGTTGAATTCTGTCCAGCAACTAAAGATAATTTTTGTAATTTCTAGGCTCTTGCTATGAGTTTTATTTATGACCGGGTTATGTACGTGTGAATTTCCGAAAATCTTCGTAATTAGAACAATATGAACGCGCAACGCTGGTTTAGACATCCGTACTCTTCTACACAAAATTTTGACAGATCATATTACTTGTGTGATCGTGTAAAGCCGGCTTAAGAAGATTTAAATTTTAAAATAACCCCGTGTCTATATTAGGTAAATATTTATTATGCTAAACATCAAATAAACGAATAAGGGTGTTATTTTTGGTCGTAAGAAAAATTTTCATATGGGCAATGCGAAAACGTGGACCGATAATACACATTTTCAATACCAAACAACCCTTACCTATAAGAAATATTTGTGAGAAATTTGAACTGCGTTCGGACTCTATCGTACTTCCATCAAACAGACAGCAGACGGACAGACAATGCTAGATCGTTTTAGAATTTAATAATAATCCACAAAATATATAGTTTTGTGTCTATGATCAATATTTCCATGTGTTACAAGTGGAATGGCAAAAACAATAAAGTTTGTTCAAACTTGGGAGATACTGCGTTTAAAAATATGAATTGTTCATGAGGAGATTTTTTCTCTTTTAAAATTTAAAAAAAAAAATACAAAAACGGCTCCCCTTGGCGAATTTCCTATTAAGATAACATAGGAATGACAAAAACGAATAAAACTAAAACAAACATATCTATGTATGCATACGAATCAAGATCAAAACAAGTATGAATGTATAGTCGGGCGTAGCCGACCATATGATACCCTACACCAGTCAGTATGTACGTTAAAAATGGGGATTATTAAAAAAATAAAGCATTTGGTTTGTTTTTTAACTTTTTTCGGAATATTTTTACTTTTTTGGCAAAAAAAAGAGATTTTTTTAAGAGGGCTCAAAGGGGAGTAGGGCAAAATATGGATCTATCCATAAACATGTTGGTAGGGGGACGTAAGTCTTCTTCAATATTATTTATGTAGAATTTAAAAGTGTTATTAGTGTTTGCAGGTGAATTTTGACCTTTAAGTCATTTTCTGAAGGGGAGTTTGTATGGGGGATAGGGTCAAATGAAGCCCGATCATTGAAAAAATCGGTAGTGTCATTTAAAGTTCTATAAAACTAAGTTTTGTCGACTTTTGTTAACATAATAGATCATTAACATTAATTATAAGCCAAAAGGCCCTATTTGGGGGGTACGGTTGTATGGGTGCTAGTCGAAATAATGGACCGATTTTAAACATTTTCAATAGGCGACCTGTACCTTGCGCACAAGGTTTACATGGACAGCCAGACGGACGGACATAGCTTAATCGACTCAGAAAATGATTCTAAGCCGATTGGTATACTTTAAGGTGGGTATAAGACGAATATTTTTGTATGTTACAAACATCAGCACAAACCCAATATACCCTCCCCACTAAAGTGGTGTATTCTGGTTTTAATTCGAAAACGCCTAAAAAGGTGGCGTATGGTCCCTCTTTTACCCTATGCCCCTAATTGCATTTATTCATCTGCTTTTGTTTTTGTAGAATCTATGTACTATTGGCTATCGAAATAATGTTTTTACCGTACTATTCAAACCAGGATTGATTCAAGTACGGAATTGTTAATTATTTTTTTATCAAAGGGAATACACCTAGTGATTTGAATTTTCCAATCAGTGTTCGTGAGGGATTTTATATCCGGAATATTTATATCCTAAGATAGTTGAATCCAATTTTGACGAAAGAACTTGCTCATTCTGAAAAAGTTTCTCCTCCTGCTATCTCTAGGATTATATTCATTCCCACAGTTTTAATAATTTCAAGTGACCTTATGGGATTTTCTCGATTTTCTTTTTATTTCGAAATTTCAAATAGGAGGGATGCCAAGGCCACATACAAACTTTACATTTTGGTTAATAAATTGGCGGACTACCAATTGGGGGCGTTGCTATATGAATAAAACTTAAAAAATTCTTAATCTGGGAAACTAAAAGAGCTAGCTTCTTAAAGGGGGCATGAACCCCCCATATAAATTAAATAGAAAATTTTGTATATCTGAGAAACTATTAGAGCTAAAATCCTCAAATTTGCAATAACAACTAATTGGTGTTGTCGTTTATCTGGGAAACTAATAGACCTAAAATCTTCAAATTTTGCACGAAGAAATTTAATGGGCTGACTTTCATAAGGAGTGGTTGAACCTCCCATATGAATTAAATAGAAAAAATCGTTTGTCTAGGATACTATTAGAGCAAAAATCCTTTGACATAAATGTCAACATTTGGGCAATAAATTAACGGACTAGCAAATTGGAACCTGCCATATTAAATATACAAATTCGTATATCTGAGAAACTATTAGAGCTAGAAAATTCAAACTTTACATGAAAAACTGTAACATTTAAAGAAAAAATGTCGGATTTTCAGTTGGACTTTGGCATCTCCCATATGAATACATACATATAAATATAAAATTTTGTGTATCTGGGAAATTATTATATTATTAAAATTTTTAATAGGTTACATTAAAATCTAAATTAACATTTTCATAAATTGGCGAACTTGCAATAATTTGCATGACATCCCCAATATGTAAAAGATTTATATTTGAAAACTATTATAGTTAGAATTTTCAAAATCGTGTTTTTTATTTACATTGCTTTAAAGGTAGCAAAGCACACTAAGCACAAATATTTTTTAAGTTATTCCTTAAGTTATTCTGACGGTTAAAATAATTTTTGTATAAAAACCGTCAATATACGTAATGTTAAAAAATAACTAGACATTGAGTAGATGGGAGTTAAAGTCACAATTAGTTTACAATTTTTATGGCCGATATTTAAAAATAAAATATTTAAAGCAATGTCATTAGTTCTTTGTGATCAGTATTTTCCGGTAAATCGTTTTTATGTAAGCAACATAAATAAAAACCTCAATTAATAATTTTGAAGATTCTAACTGTAATAGTTTTCCAGATAAACAATTTGTTACAATTCGTCAAGTTTTCCGAACGTTAATTTGAGATTTTATTGTTATCAATGAAAAATTTTAAAAATCTAACAGTTTGGCAGATATATAATTTTGTATTTATTTCATTAGGAGGTGCCAAGACCCCATCGATAGACCTCTCGTTATTCTCTAAATGTTCACATGAATATCAAAGTTCAAGTAATATTTAATTCTAGCTCTAATAACTTTTCTGATATACTAATTTTTCCGTTTAGTTCATATGAGGACTCACAGCCCCTCATATGACAATCCACCCCTTTTTTGCTCCAAATTGTTCAGATAAATATTAAAGTTCTTTTTGCAAAATTAAAAGAATTTAGTTCTATTAGTTTTCTAGATAAACGAATTTTCGTATTTAGTTAATATGTTAGGTGCCGCTCCCCTCACAGGTACTCCGCCAATTTATTTCCCAAAATGTTTAAATGACTTAAATTTAATTATTACCAAAACAAACCTAGCCTATTGGCCATAATCGGTTACAAATTCCTACTTATAAAAGAATGTTAAAATTAGTCAAGCTACTTTTTGTTCTAAATAATCATATTGACACTAAAGTGGCTCCAACTGTTGAAGCCAACTGTTTATCTCAGATATACTGATTTCAAATTTTCTTAATATTGCAGTCGCTGGTCGCCTACTTGAAATTTCAACACAAAAAGTAGCCTATAGTTCCTTCCAGACACACGAAGAAACTGAAAAATTTATGGAAAATTGATACAGCCGTTTAGCTGCCTATAAAGTCCAAATAAACATACATACATACATACATACATACATACATACATACATACATACATACATACAAACATACATACATACATACTTACATACATACATACATACACACTTATTTTTTATATTGTTTAACTATTTTCAAATTTTAAATTAATATTAATACAATATTTTTAATAACCAACATTAATTACACAAAAAAAATAATTTAAACCTAACTTATTTCACACTTTATAAATAAACTTTTTTCTTTTCCAACAGCTGATTTTGATTTCAGTGTTGCCATTTGGTAGTTTGTTATTTAAATAAGTTATTGTTATTATTATTGATATACATATGTATGAACTTTTGGCATATAAATGAACTTTTGGCAACACTCAAATGATCTGAGTTTTGAAAATAAAGATTATTCAACTAAACGAAGAAATTTCGAAACAAAAAAGTTCGAGAAACCATTGATAATTTAAAATATTTTGAATACTCGATAATTTTCCGAAAATACGTTTTTTTTTTTGTTAAAACCTCGAAACAAAAATGTTCGAGATATTATCTATGCTTCTTGAAGGTTCGTTTTACGAAAAAAACTTTTCTAAATTGGAGGTAATTATTTGTTAATGATATTGTGATTTATCAATGCATTTTTAGAGACTATTTTTATTTTTTTTTTAAAGAAAGAAAAACGATAAAGTAACGCCTTTTTATTTTTGCAATCAAAAGAATAAAACATAACCATCCCTCTCGCCAATAGAAGTAAAAATTTTGTTCCCTTGAAATTTTAATTTCCCTCGAAGGGAAAATTGTGAACAATTCATGGATGGATGTTAACATTTTGGGAAAGATTAAGATTCTTACTCTAATAGTTTCCAAGATTAACGAAGTTTTGTATTTAATTTATATGGGAGGTGCCAAACTCCCTAACGCTAATCCAACCACTTTTTGTCTTAAATAATCATATTGACACTAAATTGGCTCCGACAAAATTTGAAGACTCTATCTGTTATATTTGTTCAATTCACAATCATTATTGTACCTACTAAAATGTAGTAAGAGTGATTGTGAACAGATCTTTGCAGCAAGTCATAAGTTTATATTCACAATGAAAAAAACAATCAAAACAAACAATGTCAAAAGATAAAAAATCAAAAAATATTAAATTAATTAATCATGCGAAATAAACCAAATTAATTTCTTTGAATTTTCAATTCTTTTATTTTCTTTATTCCACATTTTAAACTAATAAATAAAATGTTTTTAATAAAATTTTAGTTTTTTTTTTCTTTTTGTAAACAGCTTTTTGTTTTTGATTTCAGTGTTACCACTTTATCGTTTTTAATGCTAAAATCGTTTGAATTTTTGTTTATATATTGAAATAAACAATTGGCAACACTAATATTTCTTACAACATTCGAAAACATATGAAAAATTGTCATATGAGTTGTATAGAGCTTTTGCATAGAAAATACCAACACCATTGTTATGACTATTGTAGCAGCTGCTGACATACAACGCTACAACATCGATTGTGAATTGAACAATTATTTCAGATATACTAAATTTAATATTGTATATGTATAAATACATACTCATTTTTAAAATCGGTATATTATTTCGCCTAGCTCCCATACCATCGTATCAACGAATAGGGCCTTTCGACTCATAATTAAGTTATATGTTCTACGAGTATTATCTCAACAAAAGTAGGCAAAACTTAGTTTTATAGAACTTTTAATGACACTACCAATTTGACCCTAGAGCCATCCAAAATCCACTTCAAACAAGTAAGAGTGCTATATTCGGCTGTGCCGAATTTTATATACCCTTCACCATAGTGTATTTTAAACATATTAGTTTTATAAATTTTTTCCAAACTACATTACACCAAAAGCAAAACAAAATGAACAACAACAACGCTAAACGAAATAAAAAACAAAATACACAAGGCATCTAAAACAACCGACATCTAAACATACATACCGAAAAACACAGAAAAACAAAAACAAAATAAACAACGTAATGACGCCAACAGCATCCAAACATACAAAAAATATACAGCTGAATAAAACCAAATACATCATACGTGTACATTTTTTTCTAATATACAGTGTTGTTGTTGCTTTTTTAACAAAGCATGGAAAAAATATGACATTTTTTGATGAAATTTTCAGAGGTTGTCTCGGATTTTTGCTCATATCTCCGTTATTTACCGACCCATTTTGTTGATTTTAAATAGCGATCTTCTCGAAAGCATATCTAACAGAATTATTGAAGATTCGGATCTCGCCGATATCTGGGGTCCTCTAAAAACTGATTTCAATAGACAGACATGCGGACAAGGCTTAATCGACTCCGCTATCTATAAGGATCCAGAATATATATACTTTATAGGGTCGGAAAATTATATTATAGAAATTACAAACGGAATGACAAACTTATACTATTCTATAGTCTATTCTATAGTTTAGTTTATAGTCTAGTCTATCTAGAGTCTAACCTATAGCCTAGTTTATAGTTTAGTCTATAGTGTAGTCTACTGTTTAGTCTCTAGACTAGTCTATATAGTTCATAGCCTTTAGTTTAGCATAGTCTAAAAGTAAAATTAATTCGTTTGCTTCGCCACAACTTTTTGAAGTACAGTTTCGTTAAGATATCATTTAATTTTTTCACACCAATTATGTATTCTATACCTTTTACCATAAAATACATAATTCATAAAATTTTCCAAATACATACAATTATTTTATGAAAGTTTTCAATTATTTGCATTGAATAAAGAATGTTAATGAAAAAAACTATCATCGTGATCATAATAAATAGATGAATATTTGTAAGTAAATTTAGTTGGTAGGAAAATGTTTGTGCATAAATACAATTAAATACAATATTTATGATTGAATTAAGCAATTGTTTAATTAAATTTCATCAATTATTATAATTTTAAAGTCAATGAATTTTGATAATAATGTATTTACAACATCACTGCTAAGAGGGCGGATTTCTCCGGAAAATTGATTTATTGGTAATGAGAACATGGCGTGTAATGTAGCCCCTCCTATACCAAATGCTGCTTTTCCAGTTGGAGCGCACAGTAAAACCTTAACTAAATCCGCCTATGAAATCTGCCTATCTTTTGTCCTCGAATTTCTCTTTGACACGATCTGTTATGATTATGTTTTTGATATGAACATTATTTGAAACTTCCATTATCGTTGAATCTGTTGATATATAAGTGTCAATGAAATTAATTTCTGCTGGGAAAGTACTTTCATCATTTTCGTTGAATAATGGTGCATTATCCATCCAATATATGCCATGAACATGCGGAGATCTCTTTGTTGAAATTCTATTCTCCAATAGAATTTGACGACTTTATGTTCACCAAATATACCTCCAGCACTTTTAAAATATTTAAAAAGATGCCGTATTCTTTGGTTGAAGTATCGTGAATGTGTTATTGGATCAAGTCGTATTAAATTATATTTTTCCTGCGTGGTAAGATTCTTCCATTCTCCAATAGAATTTGACGACTTTATGTTCACCAAATATACCTCCAGCACTTTTAAAATATTTAAAAAGATGCCGTATTCTTTGGTTGAAGTATCGTGAACATGTTATTGGATCAAGTCGTATTAAATTATATTTTTTCCTGCGTGGTAAGGTTCTTCCTCAGTAATTACTCTATTTTGCACTACTTTTGCTAAAATAACTAGCAGTTCAGGCCATGTTGGTTAGGTCCCACTCTATTTCTCAAACATGTAGATATGCTATTTTTTATACGTGATAATTCCAACTTTTTATATGAATATAATATTTTGTCTACACGTGCACCTTCTTCCATAAAAATATTTCCATATCAAAATCTTTTGTTTACTGTTGTATACGTAAAATACAATATTGAACTTTTTAAATCTGAAACTAAAAGAGATTACAAAAAATTAAGTAAGTAAAAAAAATTTACTAAGAATTATTTAGAACTTTTTTATTCAAGAGCTTAAAATTTGAAATAAAAATTTCGAATAAGAAAACAAATTTCATGCTTTAATCTATTTCTTTTTAGAATAGTTTATTTCAAATGTACAGCTCCGAAAAAAGTACTAAATAAACAACGCTTTATAACCACGATCGGCAACTCCTATACACAGTTGTTCAATTCACAATCGATGTTGTAGCGTTGTATGCGTTGCATGTCAGCAGCTGCTACAATAGTCATAACAATGTTGTTGGTATTTTCTATGCAAAAGTTCTATACAACACTTACGACAATTTTTCATATGCTTTCGAATGTTGTAAGAAAATTCAGTGTTGTCAATTGTTTATTTCAGTATATAAATAAAAAATTCAATAGATTTTGGCATAACAAACGATAAAGTGGTAACACAGAAATTACAAACAAACAGCTGTTTACCAAAACAAAAATAAAATTTTATTAAAAACTGTTTATTTATTAGTTTAAAATTTGGAATAATAAAAATAATAGAATTTTAAATAAAAATTAAAAAATTAATTTGGTTTATTTTGCTCGTTTAATTAGTTAATATTATTTTTTTACTTTTGACATTGTTTGTTTAGATTTTTTTTTTTTTATTGTGAACATAAACTTATGACAAAAATCTGTTCACAATCACTGCTGCTACAATATACAACTTGTTGTAAAAATACGAAATACAGAGAAATCAAAACAATTTGTTATGGAAATATTTAATAATATGCAAAATATGCTATAAAAATGTTGGAAATATGCAAATTTAAAGCAAAATATACAATTTATGCATTTATAACAAAATATGCAACAACAAATCTATGCCACTTTGTAGCAAATTCTTTGATTCGAATAGAAAACTAGTTAAAAGTTATTTTGAGTTACTGGTTACAAACATGCATTTGCATAGAAATCCTTGCCCTGATGTCGGAAAAATGGTCGACAGGAATATGTTTGTAAATACACAAATCATTCTAATAATTTGTTGGCATCTGCATGATCTTTCTACAATAAGTCATGGTCCAACCGTAACTCAATATAAATTTTTCTGGACCTAATAAAAATTTGTTCCACACATGAATAAATGTTAGTACAATCATTACGGGAACAAAACTTTTGCCGAGTTATCTAAAAACTAGATAGTTAAATGGGTTTTAATAAAATGAAGTTTGCTGGTGGAGGGTATTTAAGATTCGGCACAGCCGAATATGGTACTCTCAATACCTATTTTTTCATACATAATACACTAAAGCCGGCTTCACACATGCACACAAGTAATATGACCTGTCAAAATTTTGTTTAGAAGAGTATAGATGAGATAGTCTAAACGCAATATGTAATTAAACCATCTCACATTGAAAGAAAATACGGATGGAACAGTCGTATTTCTCAATTCATTTTTTGAATGATTTAAAAAAGCAAGCAAGTCTCATTAGATCAGGGATGTATTTTTATGTAAACAGATACAAAAAAGCTTTTTCCATCTTACTTCGTATAAACACAAAAAATATAAATCATACGACTTTAATTCTGTTTTTGTTATACGGATGGAATTTCATTTTATTTTTTCGTTAGACTTTACGTACGTAAAGTTTGATCGTGTGAAGTGCCCTTAAAACGCATCGTTTGAAAGGTATTCATGCAAAAAATGGTCCAAGGGGAACCCTAATGTACCTTAATAACATATTGTAGAACCTAACGAAAAAAATTCATATTTTTTAGTAGGTTTATTAATTTATGTGAACCTATAAAAAACATTAAAAATAATGAAATTTCGCTTTACCATAATTTCTGTAATACTATCGGCTAACATTGAAGAACCAGCAGCTACTTGTTGATAAATTGATCCAAATCGTGAAGAAGAAGCTCTACTTATATTATCATGACATTCATGTCTTCTTGTTAGTGATTCGGAAAAGGCTCCGTAAATGCTAGCATCTCTATCATCTACAATATTATGATTGCCGAGAGAAATAGTTTTGTGTACGTTTCGTCGTTTTTCAATACTATTATCTCGAGAAATATTTCTTAACTCCTTTGAATTTGTTTGCGAATTATTGAGAGAATCCTCTTGGTTTTCCCCAGCAGTACCTCTGTATAACAAAGGGAGATCTTGACGTTCGAGAACGTTTATTTGACCATCCCAATCTGTAAGAATAGCATTACTGCTCAACATTTTTTATTTCACTATTATTTCTTTATTTAATACTTTTTTATTTTATAACTAAATATTTTTAGATATATTTGATTTTTTCAACTGAACGAGTGGATATTGTGTGTTGGTTCAAGCAAATTAAAAGCTGTATTGTGATTGTTTTGATTTCTCTCTCATTTTAAAATTATACACTCATTTAATGTAAAATTGTCATAACTCATAATTCGGTACCACAAAATACTCGCTTTTTAAATGTCTCTTTAGTTTAAATTTAGATAAGAAACATATTAACTTCTACTATTCGGGTGTTACTTTCAAATACCACGATTTGTTTAAAATTTTTTTAAGAAATAGTAAAATGTCATTAAACATTCAAAGACGTTTTTCTAGAAGAGATGTTTTTTAAATTATGCCAGTCTTGCAGTAAATAAGCGATATGTACGTGATAACCCTACAGTCTCTTATCAGTAAACGTCCGCAATTATAAACACAAATACAACTTCAATAAAATTTAATGAAGGGCTTGCTGAGACGACTTTATTGAAGACGACATCGTAAGTACAACTTGACTTGTCAGAAGTACTGTATTCTTCAGTACACGTACCAAGACGAATTCAGATAAGGTGGTAGCAGTTCTGCAACAACATGTATACAACATGTACATGTATTTTGTTTTTGCATTTAATTTACATAGACGTCAAAAACCACAAGTACAACGAATTCACATCATGAAATTTTTTTGTAAAATTTTTATATTTTAATAAAAAACTAGCCAATACCAGGTGTGCTTCGCTACCCCATTTGAAATGAAATACATAATATTTATTTAGTTACTAAATTTTTAATTAGATGACAATATAAATTCTAAAGTAATACATTAATGATATATTTATTTATTACTTGCTAAAATTTAATATATACTTTTATTTTTAAAAAATAATTCTTATTCTAATGCTTTTGGATACACAATATTTTTTTTACACTCTAGTATAAATACAAAACCCACATAAAATACTAACCACAATAGCTTTCCAG
Source organism: Lucilia cuprina (assembly GCF_022045245.1). Lineage (NCBI taxonomy): Eukaryota > Metazoa > Arthropoda > Insecta > Diptera > Calliphoridae > Lucilia > Lucilia cuprina. The sequence goes on from NC_060954.1 coordinate 22,198,066, forward strand.
ATTAACAATATGAAAGATGCCAAGCAAATTATTGTAAGTTCGCCAATTTCTATTTATCTACGAAAAATTTGAATTATCTTACAGTTTTCAAGATATACGAAATTTTATATTTAATTCATGATACCCGTTGAAAGTCCGCCCGTTATTTTCTAAATGTTCACATGAATGTCAAAGTTATTTATGTAAAATTTGCAGATTGTAGCTATAATAGTTTCTTGGATATACGATTTTTTCTATTTAATTCATGTGGGCTCTTCAAGCTCCACAGATGGAAGTTCCTCCGAAATGTTCACATGAATATTAAAGTTATTTGTACAAAATTTGAAGAATCTAGTTGTATTAGTTTTCGAGTTAAACGAAATTTTGTTTTTAATTCATATGGGAGGTACCAAGTACCCCATTGAAAGTCCGCCCGTTATACTCTAAATGTTCAGAAGAATTTCAAAGTTCTTCAAGAAGATTTTAAGATTCTAGCTCTAAAAGTTTCTTAGATGTTCGAATTTTTCTAAAATGTTCAGATCAATGTTAAAGTTCTTCGTGCAAAATTTTAAGAATTTAGTGGTATTAGTTTCCCAGATAAACGAATTTTTGTATTTAATTAATATGGATGTGCCGCTCTCATAGGTAGTCCACCAATTTATTACCCAAAATTTTAACATGGACGTTAAAATGTTACAGTCATTCGTGCAAAATTTTAAGATTCTAACTGTAATGTTTTCCATGATAAACGAATTTTTGTATATAATTTATATGGGAGATGACACGGCTCCTATTTATCCTAAATAATCATATTGACACTAAAGTGGCTCCGACAAAATTTGAGGACTCTAACTGTTATATTATCTTAAATATACGGATTTTATATTTTCATAATATGTGGCTCCTCGCTTGAAATTTCAAAATAAAAAGTAGCCTATTACCTATTTCAGACATACAGGAATACGCTTTAGTAGTCTATAACGTTCAAACATACAAACAAACACACATTCATTTTCATATATCTACATATGGGCATTTCCACCGAAAAGTCCACCGTGGCTCAAAAACTAAAAGTCATCAAAAATAAAAAATGTAGAAAAAGATTCAAATTTTATTATATTAAAGATCCCAAAGCTTTTCTTAACCACTATGATGAGAAATCGGAATTAAAAGTTACAATAATATTTCAGGCATTTGCTTTTAATAGTTTTTATTATTTTAAAGGCTAATATTTAAATGGTATTTTATCGGAAAACATTTGTTGAAATAATAGTTATCTTAAAACATACAAATATAAAAAGATAAAGATCCTTAAAAGGCAAATTTTCGGTTTTCTCTTATACACTTTGAAATGTCACGTTCGTCACGAAACAACCTTCGAATTGTGAAATATTGTTATGTAAAAAGATGTTATATGATATGTGATATGATAAGTGGGAGAAAAAGTTCAGAAATTCAACAAATGATATTTTTAAGAAATGTATGGAAAAAGTGATTTTCGGATATCGGCTTTATATGGGCGTTATGACCGATTATTGTATTATCATCAGAAGGGTCAGTAGTTGTACGTTTGGAAGTTTTTATGTGTGTTTGTATTATGAAGATGGCGAAATTTTAGTTATATATCCATGTTTATGGGTATATCCAATGTGGGTTTTGTATGGACCAATTTTTAAAAAAATTAGATTTTTGTGTATGTCAAAATTATTTGTGTTGAATTTTATGGTGATATAAGCATTTTTAAAAGTTTTATCTTAATTAATGTTAATTCTTATATTATTCTTATACGGGAGCTTTTTTCAACTAAAATGTTATTAAACAGTCGAAATATTTCTCCGATTCCAAAAACTTTCAACAATGTTCGTCCAAAATAAATATATGGATTAATTTATATTCAATAATATTGCAAATTTCATCATTGAAAATTTTTGTCACATCACGTCACACATAACGGCTTGTACAAAAAAATCTGAAAATAATTTTTTAGCTCTAAAAGCTGAAAAATAATCAATAAATATTCCAAATTAATAAAAAGGTTTTAACCAAATAGCCAGGTGAAACTCGCAGATTTTTACATTTTTGTCAAAAAGGAAATAAGCAACTTCTATTTCTGTCACATCACATCACGCACTTTAACTACTTATATCTTAGGGCCGTTTAGATCTTTCAATTTCTTCTTACGACAAGTTATAGAGCTATTGATGCTCTATATAAAGATACAAAAATTTTTAAAAAATATATATGTATAAATATACTTTTCATCTCTTTAAAACGTACGGCCGTCACGTTCGTCACGATGAAAATGCCCATATATAGATAAAGATAAGTAAGCCTTCTATTAAAGGGCTGATAGAAGGCTTACTTAAAAATGCCTATTAAACGGTCTTCCGTTATAGGCCAATTATAAAATCTTTCGATGAATGCTTATAAAAAGACCTATAACGTAGAACTAGAAGATCTTCATAAGAAGTCCTTGCAGAAACTCTGTATAGGAAATTATTAAAAAAGTTTTAGGGACATAGTCATAAGAATTTATCAATGTTTTATAAAACAAATTGCATAAAAAAATAAATTCTAATCAATAAGCCCCTAAGACTTTTGATATTAGACAGTCTGCAAAGCATACGAAAGAATGGGTTATTAGGGAAGATATTATTAATAAATTCCACATTAAACTTAAGCAATTGACTTTAAGGAGCCACATGTGCATTTTTTATTATAAAAAAGTGGGAGTATATGATCTGTTCTACACCATTTACACATACACATAGATTTCGAGCCAAATCTATTTGAGTTTAACTAGATTTCCCATACAGAACAAAATCTACTTCGTAACTAGTAAACATCTGCATGAGTATACTCGTTCTTAAATTCACAGTACTGCATAGAGTCAAAATACACTATTGTGAAAATATTAAACAAGCATGTGCAGGATGTGTAGGTTCGAACAAATTAGTTATAATCACACACAACTTGCTTAATTTAGAAATGGAATGTACTCACCTCGCTCGTTGAGAGTTGTGTAGTGTTTGATATAATTAGGCAAAAACATCTTAATAATAGCAAAAACATCTCGAAATGTACGAGTGATCAGTTCGAACTTTTACGTACAAACAGCCTTTATGCTTTGTAACTATACAACACGATTGTAAACGAACGATTTGTTTTTCACTCTTTGTTTCTTTTATATTTGTTTGCTTTTACACATGTATTTTTGTGTGTTGATGGTCAACTGCTTTTTAAACTTCGGCCGCACTACAGACAGTATTCATAAAATAAACAAGTGACTTGTAAGTAATTTTTTACGCACTAGTGCAGATGCCTAGTAACTAGATTTCGTTAAAATCTACTCAAAATCTAATAGTTTTTAGTGATTCAACTCTGTTTTTTCCTGAATAATACTAAAAAATACGACCCTGTACAAGAAAAAAGAGAAAAAAAGAGGAACCAAAAAATTAAAATGTCGACAACATTTTAACAAATTGAAAAACATGAATGAAAACTTAATTTAAAATAAAAGGTAATGTTATATTTCAATATATAATTTTTTATTATAAATAAAATCTACCTATATATATATATATATATATATATATATATATATATATATATATTATTATATATATATATATATATATATTATATATATATATATATATATATATATATATATATATATATATATTATATATATATATATATATATATATTAATATATATATATATATATATATATATTATATATATATATATATATATATATATATATATATATATATATATATATATATATATATTATATATATATATATTATATAATATCGGTTCAGAATTTTGGGAGCTATAAGCATTTGAAGTTGTTACTAACACATAGAAACAAAAGTCACACGTACGTATGTTTCAACTAAAAACCAAACCAAGCAAGAAACAAAACATAAAAAGTAAACAACACAGTTATGCAGTGATGCCACATATAATCTTTAAAAATATTTAAATTTTTATATGTACTCATATTTTTACAATCTGAATTTTTAATTTAATTTCGATTAGGGAGGCGGAGCTCCCATTATGTACTCTATTATTAATAAATATTAAATTTTTTCTTCTTATTTTTTATATCAAACACAATTTCAAAAAATACTACAAAAAATGAAATCTTCCTAAACACCAAAACTAGTAAGTGTAAATGGTCTAGATTTTAAAAAAGATTTTAAATGAAATCTACTAGATTTCGTATATGTGTAAATGGGGTGTACGAAATGTTTTGAGATAAATTATGAGTGATTTTATAGAATTTCTTTTTAAACTGAACGCATTGTTACAAGAATAAAATACAATTAGTACAATCAAGAGTTTACTTTTAATCGACAAAAATGCAAATTTTTTGGTCACAATTTGACCATAACTTTACAGCTCAAAGTTTAAAAAAAAACCTAATTTGATATATTTTTTTATAACGTAAAGTGCTTAAAAGTAATAAATTTCCAGTTTTGCCATAATTATAGAGAAACTGGAAATTATTATAATTTTACACATATATTTTTGTATTTTGTTTTACACTCACTAATCACTCATTTATGCTTATTATAACCTCCACCACCATCAGTGGTGATAGAGGGTATATATAAGTTTGTCGTTCCGTGTGTAACACCAAGAAATATTCATCTGAGAACCAACAAAGTATATATATTCTAGGTCCTTGTGAAATTCTGAGTCGATTAAGCTATGTCCGTCTGTCTGTCTGTGTAAAACAAGCTCTCGTTAAAACTAAGCCAAGGAGATCAACCAAATTCACCGAACATATTTACTGTTATCATAAGCAGTTTGGTATTGAAAATGAGCAAAATCGATTAACATCGGGAAAAGTTATGAATCAAAATTTGAAACAACCTCGAAAAAAATAAGCATTTTTACACATTCTGATGGAATTTTCTCGAAAACTATGCAAGATAATTGGATAAAAATCACCATACATTCGTTTCTACGCAAGGGATTCTCTGCGGAAATATACCTCCCATACAAAAGTACATATTCCCGGAAAATTAGTTTTTTGTTAATAACTTTCGTCGCAATGTCGATATCTTTACAAAATTTCATAGATTAAAATCTTATATCAATAGAATTCATTCAGAGCAAAAAATTTCTGGATCGGTCCATAAGTGGATATAGCTCCCATACAAGGTCCCTTCCCGAAAATTACTTAAACGCGCATAATTCATTACTAAATTATGATATCGATATAAAATTTGTTACAAGTATTGCTCTTATGTAAGAAAATATTACTGTGAAATTTTTTCCGATCGGTCCACAATTGGTCATAGTTCTCATATAAGGACCCCTCTCGAAAATCACTTAAACGCACATAATTCATTACTAAATTAAGATATCGATATAAAATTTGGTACAAGTATTGCTCTTATATAAGAAAATATTACTATGAAATTTTTTTTCCGATCGGTCCAGAATTGGTCATAGCTCCCATACAAGGCCCCCTTCCCGGAAATCACTTAAACGCACATAACTCATTACTAAATTAAGATATCGATATAAAATTTGGTATAAGTATTACTCATATGCATTTAAAATTCACAATTGTCATAGCGCCCATACAAGGTCCCTTCCCGAAAATCACTTAGATTCACAATATTAATTACCAAATAATGATATATATACAGAATTTTGAATTTTGTCTTTATATAAATAATGCATATATACATATACATTATAAACATAGTGCATTTCTGAAAAATATTTAAACGCAAATTGACAATCAAAGTTTTCGGGATAAAATTGCGTATTTCTGAAAATTGCTGATTACTACATAGTTCCTTGTTTAATGATAATATTTCGATAAAATTCGAAATGAGTATGTTCTGTGTATAAATAGATCATTCTGATAAAATGTTTTCAAACTGACCTAATATTGATCATACTTCTGATTTACAGTCATTAAAATCGTTTCAAAAATCACTCAAACATATTTACTTCATTATAAATACTGATGTCGGAAGGAATAGTCGACAGGAATATGTTTGTAAATGCACAAATCGTTCTCCTAATTTTTGGCATCTGCATGATCTTTTCATAATAAGTCATGGCATCCGTACAAGGTCCACAACCGAAACTTAATATAAATTTTTCTGGGCCTAATCATAATTAGTTCCACACATGAATAAATGTTAGCACACGAATAAATGTAGTAAATAAAAAATTCAATCGATTTTGGCATAAAAAACGATAAAGTGGTAACACAGAAATTACAAACAAACAGCTGTTTGCCAAAACAAAAATAAAGTTTTATTAAAAACTGTTTATTTATTAGTTTAAAATGTGGAATAATGAAAATAATAGAATTTTAAATAAAAAGAAATTAATTTGGTTTATTTTGCTCGCTTATTTAGTTTAATATTATTTGATTTTTTCATCTTTTGACATTGTTTGTTTTTTTCATTGTGAATATAAACTTATGACTTGCTGCAAAGATCTGTTCACAATCACTGTTACTAAACTTTAGTAGGTACAATATACAACTTGATTGTGAATTGAACAAATATTTTATGTTTGTTTAGAGTATGGGTTTTGTTAAAATGAAATTTCTAAAATTGAAAAATAATTATTGGAAACAAAATTTACAAAATCTAAATTTCACAATGTATCACTCAACTGATCACAATGAAAAACAACAATTTTTGTAGAAGCTTTAATTTGAGCTTGAGCTGAGTTGAAAGTTGATGAAAGAAATATTTGAAATGTAGAAATAGTTCCTGTTGAAGGACTTATACTTGATGTTAATAATATGACTAACTATTATATATATATATCAGTTCAAATAGAATTATAATATTTTTTATCATCTTGCTATCTGTAAAATAATAGATCGATACATTTATGGATTTTAATTTCGAATTACAATATCAATGAATGCATTATAGTACTTAGATACTAAAATTTTGCTCTAATTTTAATGATTAATGATGATTAACAACGACTTAATCATTAATCTAGTAAGAGAGCTATATTCGGCTGTACCGAATCTTATATACCCTTCACCATAGTATATTTTCAACCTATTAGTTTTATAAATTTTAAATTTTTTCCCGACTACATTATTATTATACCAAAACCACTATCGGCAACTCCTATATACAGTTAGGGAATTCCCGATTTGAAAGTACCAACAACCGGGTTTTTTAAAAATGAAATCCCGGGGATTTTAAAATACCGAAGTTTAAGTGTTTTTTCCCCTAAATTTATACATTATAAAATATTAAATAAGAGAAATTTAAAATACCGAATCCCGGGACTTTTAAAAATCAGTCCCGATTGGCATCCCTATACACAGTGTATTTTGACCATTACTAAATTTACAGTGTTGCCATTACAGCATTAAAAGTGCAATTCTAGCACTTTTTTCTCGTCGGCTGCACTTATTTTTTAGGAAAAAAGTGCTAGAGGCTTTTTAGCACTTTTTCGTCTTTTGCTAGAAATTTTTAGCATTAAAAGTGCATTTTTGGCATTGTTTCTTCTATTTTGCACTTTTTATAATTAAAGAACTTTAAAGTTTAATTTTTCTAGAAAAATGCAAAAGTTTAGTTTTGAGGTGTTTTGTGAAATTTTAAGAAATTCTCACAAAAATTTGTCTGCATATGTTTATTTTACACTGTAAATTAAATTAAGAAGTGAATTATTTTAAATATTATTGTGAAATAATTGTGAAAAATGTTTGAAAAAATAAGCTTTTTGTTTTGTTAAAAAATTTGGTGTCACTACAATGAAGTGACTACATTAAAATTAAAAATATACAATAAAATAAAAATGTATAAACATGTAAAAACAGGTAAAAGTTCGGGAATGCCGAATCTTACATACGCACCAACACATCACGTTTTACCAAGATTTGCTCATTTATTAGATTTATGCTTAAGTTTGTTTATCGTGTATAGGTGTAAATATTAAATTTTTTCTTCCGAACACTTTTTTAGCATGTTTTTCTTAATGAATAATTAAAAGATTTGATATCTTAGATTATTTAAATACTTTTTTGATCTTAGACGTCCTAAACAAAGAAAACCATATAGGTTTTATATGCTAAACAAAATCGTTGTTACCTAGTGTTATTAGTTGTTTTATATATATGTATATACATATGTATATGCTTATTCTTAGGGACATTAAAAAATTTTAGAACAGGTTTTGTACCTTAAGGCTCAGTTAGTTTGAAGGTTCCGTAACGTTTCCGTTCTGTGACGTTCCATTGACTGTTTATGTGTAGTTAGTTTATACGTAAGAACGTAGCAGTTATTTTTAAGAATAAGCAAAAAAAGCAACTATGATTTTTTGTGTCAAAAACCAGAGTTGATTTTCTTTCTTTGTGTCTAAAGCTAGAGTTGTTTTTTCCATATGTTTACAAATGTATATAGATTTGGCGCTTATATTGAAATAAATAAATAAAAATGAATTTTGAAAAAACGATATACAAACTTCTTGGCCAATGATTATCAGTGGGCATATTTATAACGAATTTTAATAATTAAATTACCATAATTATAAAAAGTAAAAACACTAAACACGATTTTTTTTAATTTCTTTCTTGGTCTTTTCTTTTTTTTCTATGGCATTTATGTTGAAAGTAATGTCAACTTTGATATTTTCTTTGACATATTTCAGAGTTTTATCTCTCTTACTTTATAGTTTTCGCGTTTTTTTTTTTAATTTTAAACTTCATAGCACTTAGTACAATTTTTTTTAATAAATATTTACTAATATAAGAAGTACACTAATTTTAATGTTTAATTTTAAATTATTTTAATTAATAATAATAATTAAAATTTTTTGGATGTACATTATTTTTAAAACATTAACATCACTGTTTTTTCTTGTTTACATCTTTTTTGTATTTTATGTCAGCTGTTTATAGCTGTCACTTAACGTTGCGGTTTGAATTCTATTTTCTACAGGTTCATCCGCAACGCAACTTCAACGTTACGGCCAAACTAACGACTTACACAGGTTTTCGTAAGCCAAATACGAATCAGCTGATTCATCACGGAACGGAACGTATTTCCGAATTTAATAAAACTTGGTACAAATATTCTTTGTATCAATACGAATTTTAAAGTTCACCAAAATTTCCAAATTCATTATAGTTTAGATTTTATTAAGGTTCAAAGTTAAAATTTTTTAAGATTTTTTCAACAATATTAAATTTGACATCATATATTTTCCAAAATATTTCTGTTTTAAGGTATGAATCAAGACATCAAACAACGTTTTAGTCAAGGATATCTCAAAAAAGCACCTTATATTTTCTTTAGTTTAGATTTAATTAATGTTCAAAATTAAAACTTTTTAAGATTTTTTTCAACAAATATTAAATTTGACATCGTATATTTTCTAAAATATTTATCGTTTTAGTTCCGAATTAAAACCTATGTCATGCAGTTTGAAAATATTTTATTTAAAATATTTCTGTTTTAAGGTATGAATCATGACATCAAACAACGTCTTAGTCAAGGATATCTCAAAAAACACACCTTATTTTTTCTTTATTCCTTCACATAAGATTGCTTATAGTGTTTTCAATAAAATATACAAATAAAATAATCCAATTTTTAAATATCTTGAATATTATGAAACTACAAGACATAGGCTTTAATTGGGAACTAAAACGATTAAAATCGGATAAACAGTTTAGTAAATACACGATGTTACATTTAATGCTTCACAGTGGGGCATAATCGAAATTTTTTGAAATAAATCTGGCATTTCTAAACGGCTGATCCGATCGGGTTAAAATTTGGCGTGAGCGTAGCCAAGGAGTATTCGAGTTTATGTTTTGAAGATCAACCCTGCAGATGCCCCAGGGACGGCGCTGTGGCGGCTCAAAGTAGGGTACCTACGACATATAAAATTTTTAAACTAGTGCCATTTTTTTGATTTTTGCTCAAATACAAAGATTTATATTTTCTGAAAGCGCTCGACGAGATCTTGAAAAAACATGCTCGGACATATCCGAGTTATAGGCCTTTTGAATACCGGGCGTAATTTTGAAATGGACTCAATTTTTCTTGTTAGTTAGACAACAAAATGTCAAATAATATACAAAAAATTTCAGATCAATATCATTTACAGATCCAAAAACATACGTTTTTTAACTTAAAATTCAAAAAGTTTTAGATTTTTGTCGTTTTTTGCCAAAAATGTGTCTTTAACTCTTTTATTAATAAAATAAAATTTTATTTAAGAACATATAACAATTTTATAATTTTCTAAAAGGTATCTTTACGCAGAACACTTAGGGCGACATATTCTAAAATCCCAAAGCTGGGATCAGAAAACTGAAAGCAGTTTTGGAAACCTCAATATGTTTTATATTTACTCCAAAAGTATTTTCCCAGCCCTAAAAGAAATGTGGACCCTATGGGCAAAAAAGTAAAAAATCCCATTTTTGGTATTTTCATTCCTATTTTTGGGAATGGCGGTATGCCCTTTGACCTTTTCAATTTTTTGCATTTTCTTATTTAAAATGACAAATTTAACAAGCGTTGAAAATTTCATTGAGTTTTGTTCATAAATAAAGATTTTGTCATATATTACATATTTGTTAAATTTCTAAAACTATGATTTATATCAAAATTTTAATAGGGTCGCAGATAGCTACAACAATTTAGTCCATATTTATCCCTTAATATCATTTTTTAGTTAGATATGGAAATTCTCGACCCTTTACAAAAAATTTCAACCCAATATCTCAATTACATTCAAAAATATGTTCATTTAAACCTGTATCCTTTAATTTCATATTTTAGTATTAAATATGACAGAACATATTTAAATCTTATAATTGAAAGGTCATATGCTTAAATTTTTTACCTAATTTTTTTCGACAGATCATTTCGCTCTGTTTCGTTGTGATAATTTCAAATTATATAAAAACTACATATAGTAGAAAAGTAGACCAAAAAGGCATATCAAAAATTGAAAACTTTTAAAAACTTTTTGATGTAAAAAGTAAGTCTGTGGATGGAAATCAAAAGAAATTTCGATTAAAATTTTGTAGTTGAATGGAAACTACTACGGAAATCTCAACTTACAACACATATAAAAGAGGGTCACACAAAAACTTTTTTCAAAAGGACACAATATATTACAATCATACAAGGCGATCCAGGAAAAAACAAACTATCCTACCATCACCTATTGCTGTTAATGATGTGGAGGCTTGTATTGATATATCATCTTTGCTCGAAAACACAGCATCAAGAATTGTGTCAGACTTTTCAGAAGACCAACTAAGGAAAATTCATAACTGTGATGTTGTCTTAATGTGTAAGTGGGGATGTGACGGTTTATCAGCACTTCCAGAATACAAACAAGCTTGTGGAAGTCGGACATTAGCAGACTACAAAAGTGTATTTATGTCATCATTAGTGCCATTACGAATTCGTTCATATTCCCTTAATCCATCATCGTCAAGCATCGGAAATTCATTAAAAGATATATGGAATATACAACTGCTGGTACAAAAATTTTTTGTGAATATATAAAGGAGTCAAAGAAAACAACAAAAGATTTAGTGGAATATTTAAAAGATGAAATAAATGCATAAAAATAAAGGAATTCTCTATTAACGTATCATATCAGCTAAGCTTAACAATGATTGATGGAAAGGTCAGCAATGCCATAACAGAAACTTCTTCCTTCTGGAGATGCTCAATATGTAATGAGAAAAAGTCGCAATTTTCAAATATAAACAAAAGCAGAAGTATTAATGAAGAAGTCCTGTCTTTCGGAATTTCACCACTTCATGCCAGAATACGATTTTTGGATTACTTTTTACACATAGCATACGACCTAAAATATAGAAGTGTGCCAGAGAATCTTACAAAAAATAATGAAGAATTGAAAGAACTGAGAGCTGCGGAAAAAAAGCAGAATCCAAGAAGAATTTAAAGTTCAGATGGGATTAAACATCGACAAACCACTTCCAAGTTGCGGTACTACAAATGACGGTAATACGGCGAGAAGGTTTTTTCGTGATTTTGAAATTACTTCAAAAATAATCGACAAGGAGTTGCTTTGAAGAGTTAACACTATTTTAATAAAACTGAATAGTAAACATAAAATTAATGGAAATCGATTTGGGAGTATACATCAGAAATTTCTAAATTACTTGTATCTCTGTATCCAAAGTATTGTGTCATGGTCAAATAATAATTGAATCGAATATTCTTCCACTTGAAGCGAGGAATCGAGATTTTACGCATGTTCAACTATTCAGCTCAAGAAAATGCTCCAGGCAATCACAGAATGAAGATATTTTTAATCAGTGTTGCCAACATTGGTCAAGCAAAACGCGCGCAAAAAAATTAAAAAAGGGTAAAAAAGCGTAATTTTCTAACTGAAAATGGGTAAAAAAGCACTAACGTTTTTTCAGTCAAATATTGTTTATTTTAATAAAAATTGCACATTATTTCGCTCATTTCCTACAAGACTCCAAAATTCGTTTTTTAGAACATTGGGCTGCAAAACAAAACATGCGTCATACTAAAGTCTTTCACCGGTGTGAAGTAGATTTTTAGTAACGTAAGAACTAAAACTAATGTTTGACGAATATTAGATAAATAAGATGAGAATTTTAAAAATAGTAAAATGTCATTAAACATTCAAACTGACAGGCACACTACCAACTGGCCAACCGATGTACCCACACCCAAATTGTAAAATTTTACAAAACTTATGGAATATATTTTTTTTGCAAAATTTATATATATTATTTTTAAGTTTTTTGAGTTCTGGAAAAATTGTTAATTTCACTGATAGTGAATAACATAACTTATTTTAAAGTATTTTGAATATTTTTTTTTTTTTTTGTTTTTGAAGAATATTTGCTTTTGTACATTTTGTACATAGATTTTGTTTTGTTGGTCAGTTATAGACCAATCGTCATAAAATTCGGCATAAAGAATTATAATAAAAATCTTTTTATTGCGAGTACAACGATGAAGTAATCATGGAGGCTTTATATGTGAGGGGTAGATTCAATTGTGTAAAAAAATTATATAAAACTTATTTTTTGTCAATTTTCATCGCTGTACTCATATTTTTAAGGGGACCTTAATAGGGGGTAGGGTACGTTACCGATAAATCCGAATTAAATTCGGTAGGAAGATTACATTTGTATAAAAGTAGTTTATTTCGAATTTCTCCGCTAAACACGTATTTTTAAGTCAGTAATGAGCGTTAAAATCAATTTTTGAAGGTGACCATATGTGGGGGTAGGGTCAATTATGGACCGATTGCCGTAAAATTTGCTAGAGAGATTTTGGCTTATATAAAACATATTTATGTCGAATATTTTTAAGTCGGTAATGAGTATTAATGTCATTTGATAGAGAAATTTTGATGCATATAAAAATTTGTGGAAAAATTTAACTCGTTTGCTCTTTACGTTCTAACCCTATCGTGCTTTCAACAGACAGACGGACGGACAGATGAACAGACGGATGGACATGGTTAGATCGCCTTAGAATTTAATAAGGACCCAAAATATATACGACCAATGTGTTACAAACGGAGTGACAAAATCAATATACCCCACTCATCTTGGGTATATGTTGGGTATAAAAAGCACTAAATGCACTGTCATAAAATTAGAAAGCACCACTTTAGTGCCTTTTTGAAGAAAGGCACCATGAGCAAAATTTTCCGCGTTTGGCACACCAAAAAGCACCGCAAATAGTGCTAAAAGCACTAAGTTGGCAACACTGTTTTTAATAGTTTACTTCTATCTTCTGATCCTGTTCTTTCAACTATGCGAAAAAGATGGATTTGTTATGAAACTCTATCATCTCAAAACAAGGAAGATTTAAAGGACTTATATTACCTTCTGGATATGTATACCGATATGAAAGATTATTTTATAGAAAATAAGTAGTGTTAGGAATTTACTATATAAGTAGGTTGTAAGAATTAATTGTATTATGTTTAAGATAAACAGTTCATATAAAAAAGCTATTATACTAACTGATGATATTTAATGATATTAAATTGTGTTTTATATTTCGGTGGGCGGGAAAGGTGGTTTGTGTGGGGTGATTCAGGTGTTGTTGTGCGTGGCTCATAATAGAATTAAAATTTTTTATTGTATGTACAATGTTATAGTCTTTAATAAACTAATTAACTAAATAATTTTTAAAAATTGTCCAAATATTTTGTTCAACACCAAATGTATGTTCTGTCATACTTAATACTAAATATGAAAAAGATGAAATTAAAGGACACAGATTTAAATGAACATATTTTTGAATGTAATTGAGATATTAGCTTGAAGTTTTTTGTAAAGGGTCGAGAATTTCCATATCTAACTAAAAAATTATATTAAGGGACTAAATTGTTGCAGCTATCTGCGACCCTATTAAAATTTTGATATAAATCATAGTTTTAGAAATTTAACAAGATCGGATCAGCTGTTTAAAAATGCCAGATTTTTTCCAAAAAATTTCGATTCTGTCCCACTGTGCGTCGCTCGTTTCTTGCTTTTGCAATGAATATGAGCGAAAGTATATTAATAAAGGATATGATAATACTAATTATTGTTGTTCACTACATATTTAGTAGTTTTTAGAATTATAACCTTTTTAAAATGTTTTTTATATTATTCTTTAGACATAAAGGAGAATAGTCTGCACATTTTCTGAAGTAAAATATAAAATGGCTTTCTAATAATATCCTATAAATCAGCACATAATCTGAAGAGATTTGTTTTTGTAATTTCATCAGACAATTAAGCGAATAACATAAATTCCCTTTAGATATTTGACAAATTAGTCTGCACATTTTCTGATATTTTTTGCTCAGTCCCTTTTTCTCTTTTGTAAGAAAATTTGCGACAATTCTGCACATTATCTGAAGGAAATTTTGTTTTTTTTTATTTTAAATCATGCACAAATCCGTTTATATTTTGAAATTCGTCAACTGTACTTTAAAAGGGAATTTAGTTTTTATTTTCTCAGTTGGTCTTTGGAAATCAATTAAAAAATATCTGCAAATGTGATGATTATTGTTTAAATTTCTTTAAACTTTGTTAATACACAAAAATTACATCAATTTTTATGGTTTAATCTTATAATTTTGAATATATGTATGTATACAATGTATCTATTTTCGTATATAATACTTAAGTATTATTGTTTATTTTTACTATTATTTATGCATCCTTAACATGTCATGAATAATGGAAGCTAATAAATTATTATTAAAATTAATAAAATTAAATTATATATATGAAAATAGTTTTCATTAGACGTTGATCGAAAAAGTCTGGCTATTTTTTTATGCTTGTTCACACTCTTGTACGAACTGTCGAACATTTTATCAGACATTTATCCGAAATTTCTTATATTTAATTAGACTTTTGTATGAACTGTCTGTTATTTTATGAGACATTTATCCGACATTTATCAGACTTTCTTATATTTGTTGAGAATTTCGTACGAAATGTCGAAAGAATGTCAGACATATTTCCGACTTGAATCAAATTTATCGAAAATTCCTTCAGAATATCCCCAGGAATTTGCATCAAATATGGTAACGATTTCTGACCGACAACTCTGCACACTTTTCCGAATTTCCTCAGACAAAGAGTTTCGAATTCCAAGCAACCTTTCATACGATTTTCGCAACGAATTCTAATGGAATTCGGATACGAAATCGGCAACTTGTGCAGACTGTCGATACGAAATCGGCAAAAATTGTTTAGTGTGATGATTTTTCATTTTTTGTTTTTTCGCTCATTCACTTATCAAATGCAAAATGTAACAGCCCACTATTAGGAATTCGGAACTTTTTGCCTGAGGAAATTCGAAAAAATGTGCAGAGCAGTCGGTACGAAATCTGATGTAAATTCCTGGGGAAATTCTGAAGGAATTTTCGACAAATCTGATTGACGTCGGACAAATGTCTGATACCATGTCTGACATTCTTTCGACATTTCGTACGAAAGTCTGATCAAATATAAGAATGATAGATGTCGGATAAGTGTCTGATAAAATGTCCGACAGTTCGTACAAAAGTCTAATTAAATATAACAAAATTCGGATAAATCCAGTTTTGTAGTGCTTCCCTAGGCCATCAAACACCATATATCAGATAATCAGCTCAAGACGGTTGGCACATGAGTGGTGTATCTAGAAAGCACTGTATTTAAACAGCTATTTTTTATTTTTAGTACTTTGAATCAGAGTAGGAAGAGCGTTCAAATTGATTTCTCTTTCGAGTGATATTAATTCGAGCGAAATAAATTGTTTACTTTCTTGTAAATTTATCTTTTTTTCTCGTAACTTTTAAAATAAATATCACGAGTGATATTTAAATTTAAAGAGCGGAAAATAAATTTCTCTTATGAAACGAGTACAAATGAGTATTTCATGAGTTTTTATAATATTGTAAATCTTAAGAAAATGAAAATGTAGATGTTCGTAAATTTTTAAAATGTGGTATTTGCACGTGTGCAAATAGAAATATCAATTGTTATTGTAATTGAAGTAAGAAATAGGACATACGATGTGTCAATTAGGTTTTGTATTAAAAACATTTGGTGATGCAATTTATTTTGTTTTTTTTTTCATAAAAATTTACAGGTCAATAATATTTTGATTTTTTTTAATTTTTGTATTTTGTAAAATAATAATATTGTATGTGAATCAAATTGCATTAACAAATTTTTAATATTAGTATTTTTTCTAATGTAACATCATAATTGCATCATATATGCAAGTTTTTGTTTTGCAAATAAACATTTTTTATTTTTTAAAACATTTGTTTTTCCTTTTTCTCCGCACACACATCCATCTTTCACATACATATGTACGTACATCCTTCTTACTAAATTTATTTTTTACCACCGCCATTAAACCGGTTTTCGTGCACACATTTTCTGTATGTGAGTTTTATTCAAATTCTATTCATTTTGTTATCTCTTGTGAGAGAAATTAAAAAAACAATATATATAAATATCGCGTGAAGTGAACATAAAAAATGAAGAGTTTAAAAGAAATAGATCTCGCGAGATTAAAAATAAATCTCGTGAAACTGAGTTGTAAAACGAGAGAAATAAATAAAATTGTATTCACGAGTGCAAAAAATGCCTACTCTGCTTTGAATCCATTTTTTTCCGAAAATTTCACAAAATACTTATAGTATTCATATTGTAATATGCAATAGAAGATGTTATTTTTGTCGGTAAGTTATTAAGATTTTTTTAAAATGTATTTATATTTTTCGGGATTTAGAATCCCGGGACCCCGATATCGGGATTCCGGGATTCATTTAAAAATACCGAATCCCGGGACTTTTAAAAATCAGTCCCGATTGGCATCCCTAATAAGGAATCACTGCCGCAAAATTTGGTGATAGACTACATCAATAATACACTTTCATATAACTCTTTTAAACTAACTATAAGCTAACTACAATGTAATACAGAATTACTGAATTTGTGAATTTGTTTACCTTCTGTAGAAGTGGTGTTTGGAATCCAATTTTGTTTAAAATTAAAGGAATATTTTTTGTACTGAAATTTTCTTAATTAAACCCATTTTATTTTAAAAATTGATTTCGGGATTTTTATTATTTTTTCAAATAAGTTAAGGAGTTTCTTATCGTGCTTTCAACCCCAATTTTTAAATAAATTCACTGTAATGTATTGATGGTGGGGAAGCTAGTTCCTATGCGCATTTCGCCGGTTGCTTAAGCCAGCTCATCAGGAAACCTTTCCCAATATTTTAGGAAACTAGAAATGTCTTATGAAAGAATTATTTTAAACTCAATAAGAATTCAAAACGCATCTTTCACAAAACATTAAAGTTTTGACAAAACACCAACAATAACAGTGAGTTTATTTTTTCTTACATTCCTTTCTACACTTGGTTGTTGGCTGGTTGTTTTATTTTGGAGTTTTTAGTATTATTTAAGTCAAATTAGTTGCATTATATAATGCAATAATTTTCACTTCCTATAAACTAAGAGTGAATATACATATGTATTGAATTAAGAATAAAAAAAGAATATCCCTCCTCACAGAAAAAAATAATACATAACTGGAATGAATTTTGTAATAATTTAATAGAATAGAATGAATCGAACATGACTTTATTTCCCAAACCATTTTCATTCAAAATATTAAAAGTTCGTAGAATTTATCAATTTTTACATGAAAAAAATCGCTAACAAAGTCTATTATCTACTAATCTGTTTCCATATTTAATAGATAATAATTCTTTATTAACGAATTTTGTATAATAAAAAAATTTTAATTGAAATGCTGAAAAATAATGTCATTAACGAGAAAACATCAGCAAACATAGAAAAATATCGATTCTTCATAAAATGCCACCAATTACGCGCAGATTTCATCGATTTCAATTTAAAAATCGTAAAGAAATACAAAATTTTCCTCAGAAAATTTCAAACATTTTTTAACAAATAAAAAATAAAATATATTTGAAATATTTTATGTCAAGGCTTCTAGATTATGTTTAAAAAATAAAAATTAAATTATTTATACAATTCAGGAACTTATTCTTAAATATTATTAACTTTTATCAATGAAAACAGTTCAATACATTTATGCTGTTACTCTTTTCTGTGCTATGTTAAGCCTGTGTTCTTTTTAGTACTTCCATGGAGTAAATTCTACTTCTTTTTCGCTTTTTCGGAAGTTCTTTTTTTTCTGGGAATGAAATGCAGAATGTCCCCAAACTTTTAAACGTTTTTGATTTTTTTTTGAAAAAATTGTTTTTACAATTGCAAATCTTTGTGAACTAGTTTTAAGAATTTATTTGTTTTTTATTATTTAAAATGAGAGGTATTGTAAACAATTTAACAAAGAAAATAATAATATTGAGTTGAGTTGCGGCGAGCGACCTAGCAAGCGGGTTGGGATGGAAGCGTAATTGTGTCAAATATACTTCACGCACTTTATTAAATTCTTCCTTGACCAGTGGTACATCTACTTCCTACTCTATCTAGTTTTCATTCAATCATAGTCCTATCCCTCTACAGATTGGGGCAATATGAATGAATCGCTTAATCACGCCTTGACAAAAATCTCTGAATGAGGTCTTGTTCACAGAGTCGATTTTAACGCCCGTAAGACTCAATGTTGTTTTTTAACACATAAACGCTTGGCAGATACTATTGCTCCATCTACATATATGGGTGGTGTAAATATCAAGGAATCAGAAACTCTTAATGTTCTGGCCATGAAAATTCAGTGCGATGTCCGCTGGACTAAACACATTTTTCAAGTTTCGAAAGAAGCATTCAAGTGTTTCGATTTTTTGAAAAGGTGTAAGTCATACTTGACTCCATCTGATCTTCTTACTATTTACACCACTTATATCCGACTGAAAATGGAATACAACTCTCATGTATGGGCCGGAGCTACTCGACCGCGTACAGGAGAGGGTGAAGGTACTTATCGGTGACAGTAGGGTATCCAACTCTATTGATTCACTGGAGCACCGTCGCAACGTGGGGTGTATTTCACTATTCGATACTACAATGGAATGTGTTCCTTTGAAATTAGGGAACTTGTTGCCGATGCCCGTATATTCTTGCGTAACTCACGTCTTTCTTCGAGAGCACACCCACTTGTGGTAGATTAGCCAGTGGGCCGCACAACACATTACATTCTTTGTTCAGCCGCACTGTTCGTATGTGTAATAAACTTCCTGCCACTTTCGATATAAGAAGATTTAAGTCAAATGTCCTCAAATACTACACTTTATCCTCCTTACCACAACTTATTTTCCTAGTTCCAACACAATGCTTTGCATAAAAAAGAAAATATATTTACTGAAATGTGCAAACACTTTTCCTTCTGAATTTTGAGAGCAAGAAATATTCTGATTGAAGTTTCAGATCTCGCCGATATCTGGGGTCCTCTAAAAACTAATTTCAACAGACAGACGGATATGGCTTAATCGACTCCGCTATCTAGAAGGATCCAGAATATATATACCTTATAGGATCGGAAAATTATATTATAGAAATTACAAACGGAATGACAAACTTATATATACCCTTCTCACGCCCCCTGCGGGCATATTTCCATGATGAAATGTCCATCATGGTGTATTGCAATCCCGGGGTAAAAAGGTACCTACCAATACCTCTAGTCTGCCGGGACTATAAACTGGTGATGTCAAATGTATCCTTGGCTTCGCCTCGGAATGATTTAGTATGAGGTCTAACCAGAGCATCATATAATCTGGCACTACGGGTGGCCAGTTGCCCGCAGGACTATGTCCTGGCTGGTCATTTGGTTGAGGTTCCTTCGAGATCCACGTAGTGGCTGTGGTTTAATACCTAAAATTGTGGGGAGAGAATGTTGGTTTAAGGACTGATATATCCTATACCAAATGGGTTGGATAATTCTCTCTTCGAACAGGTCTGTGTACAAAGTAGCATATGCTGGATTCCTAAACCCGATCGGTATCTCTTACCGGTAGTGTAGTGGGACGCCGGTATATGCTGGGGAATTGTCAGGTCGGTATTCAATGGTTGCCTGTCATCCCGTAGAGCGATATTTATGATCTGGGAATGGAACTGATGCTAAAATTGGTGAAAGATCGGGAAAGTGTCCATATATTGGAGTTTAGTATGCCTTTTTACGCTTCGGGGAAGTTTTTCGGTGCTGTTGCCATCTTAACAGGATGTATTGATTTTAAAATTCCTATTTCCTTTGTTACATTGATCGGTTTATAAAAGAGGGATCCTGATCCATTTTGTTGGATATTTCGGACTACCAAATATGTCTCTAGGTGCTGTTGCCAAAACAACAGGGCCAACTCAGTAGTGTAGTTGCGTTGGCTTAAAGAGGTTAAGGAATGCACTGGAATGGGTCATTAGATGATAGAGATTGCATTTTGAATAATGGAATCTTTCATGACATCATAAGGGTGGTCACCTCCCGCTTTGCCGGAAGATTGATTTCACCTTCTGTTTGGGCTTGTCACTCCCTTCTATTGACTATAGACCAGTGATTGCTTTTTCCTCGTCAAGTTTCGCATTGGGATTTGATCCTATGCTGCCTGTCATTCCGCAACGGGCTGCTATGACAAAAGATTATATAGCTCGAGTACTTCAACAAAGTGCTTGCACATGGACCAGACCAGCCATGTACAAAAATTGCTACCTGAGTTCTTCATTGAGCGTATTATTCCGTATATCGTGCTTTCGTTTTACTTACCTCGTTTAAGGTTATGTTTGATTAATTTGGTGGAGACCAAATAATACTTTTTTCTAAATAAAAAATAATACCTTTAAGTTGAAAATATTAAGGATTCATTCCCTGCAGGAAATGAAACTAGTAAAAAACTAGTATTATACTAGTACCAAAATCAGCCGTACAAGTTCCCGACTTTAAACTTTCCTATACCATCTTAATGCTTAAATTAACATTGAGTGTGTTTGAAAAATTACTAGTACCATAAGTTCTAGACTTATACTAGTACACTTAGACACAAGGTCCTTTAGAACCAGTTTGTTACTAGAACTATTATTCACAAAAAGTCCCCTTATTTAGTGTTTTGCTTCTTTGTAATCCTACTATGTTATTTCAGTTAGAAATTAGTTTTTGTAATTAGTAACCGTTTATTAATTTGTTTAAGGTAGGTACATACTATCACCCAAGAGTAATTAGATTCTACGTGATGCCTATATAACTTTATAGTTTACTATGTAATTAAAGTTTTTGCTGGGTCATTATTATAGCAATAGCAACGCCAACAAAATAAAATCAGAAAAAGACATAAACTGTAACGGCTACGTGTGGCATCCGAATTTATATTTACTAGCTTACACAAAGGGAACTTCGCTTTCCTAATAGAAATTAAATTTATAATTCAGATTGTAACAAGTATGAATGTGTAGTCAGGCGTAGCCGACCATATGATACCCTACACCAGTCAGTATGTTAAAAATGGGGATTATTAAAAAAATAAAGTATTTGATTTGTTATACCCTACACCACTATAGAGCGCAAGGTACAGGCCGCAACTTTCAAGATAATTTGATGAAATTTGGACCAAGCATGTTTTTTGGCCTATTGAAAATGGTTGAAATCGGTCCAATTTTTTACCTAGCCCCTATTCAACCGTACCTCCCGATTAGGACTTTTTATGTCATAATCACGTCAAATATTCTATTATCTCCCTAAAAATTGGCACAAATAAGTTTTATGTAAATATAAATGACACTGCAGATTTTCCTAATGATCGGCCCTTATTTGACACTAGCCCCCATACAAACCCGCCTTCAAAAAATGTCTCAAACGTCTAAAATTGACTTATAACCATTTGTATCGCAATGAAACTCAAAACTACTTGTTATTTAAAAATATATCCTTTTCCCAAATTTAAAGAGGATCGGCCCATATTTGACTTATATACAGCTTTATTTAGAAACTTTCTATCAATAAATAGCTTAAATACTTTGGAATTAGGGTAAAATTCAACATATAACATTCTTTATGAAAAATAAAAATTTTTAAAACATACTCATGGTGTAGGGTATTATATGGTCGGCCATGCCCGACTATACTTTCCTACTTGTTTACTTTATATCGGAATATTTTTACTTTTTTTGCAAAAAAAAGAGATTTTTTGCAAGCGGGCTCAAAGGGGAAGTAGGGGAAAAGATGGCCCAATTCTTATAAATATTGGTAGGGGAAGTAAAATCTACTTCAAAGTTATTTATGTAGAATTTAAAAGTGTTATTAGTGTTTGTAAGTGAATTTTGACTTTTAAATAACTTTTTGAAGGGCAGTTTGTATGGGGGCAAGGGTCAAATGAAACCCGATCATTACAAAAATCGGTAGTGTCATATATAGTTCTATAAAACTACGTTTTGTTGACTTTTGTTGACATAATAGATCATTTCAATTATAAGCCCAAAGGCCCTATTTGGGGTACGGTTGTATGGGGGCTTGTCGAAATAATGGATTTAAACTATTTTCAATAGTCCTTAGGCTAAAAGAAGCGTGTGTGCCAAATTTCATCCATTGAAATTTGCGGCCTGTACCTTGGGCACAAGGTTTACTTTATTACCAAATTCATTCCATATATGAGTAATTTTTCTGTGTACATAAATAAAATTGCACTATAACTTAGCTATAAATTGACTAAATAATAATTGATTATTTTTGAATATCACAATAATTTGAATTTCATATTTTATTTTAAATTTATTTATTTTGATTTAATTTAAAAATGCATTTATTATTATTATATCAAAGTCTTATACATATTTACTTTTTTAAAATATTAGTGTTTTATATATAAAAGTTATATTATCATTGTGGTATCAATTATTAATATGTTTTCTATTAAAGGTTTTATTTTATTTATAACCAAAGTATAACAAGTAGCAAGTGTTAGTGAAAAAGTACCTAACTCTAAATATGTGTTAGTAACAAAAATGTATTTGTATTGGTGCATTCTAAACACACAGAGTTTTATAAAAAATTACAATTTTAAATTTGTTTGAATTTTCAATACCAAAAATTGAAACTCTGTTTGTAAAAAAAGATTCAACAACAACAAAAATGAAATGTCAATAAATTAATAAAAAAAAATTTTTCCAGATCATAAAAATTAAACAAAATTTTAAATGAAAAGTGCATTAAAACTATTTAAAAAAATTGCAGTTTCTTGTGGATAACTGCAATTTCGCGTTCGATCCTTAAAAATGGCCAAAAAAGTAAGTTAAACATTTGAGTTTTAATTTCTCACAAGAGAGTCGATTTTACACGACACTCGTAGGTGTGAGAGAGTAATTTCCTATATGTGAGAGTTGGACTACTTGTTATACTTTGTTTATAACGATCTTGTTTCATTCAAATTATTTATATTAATCTTATAATTTTTCAAAAATTATGAATATAAAAAACAAAACTAATTAGATCGAAATTAAATATAATTTCATAAAAGTATTTCATATTAAATTCACTACATCTATCCCCCCCTTTAGTTGATTAATTATGGCTTTGTATTAAATTGTTTATGTTAAATGTAACTTTTTATCGATGTCTGTTTACTACTTTCATTATGATCTTCTCCAATATCAATAAATGTAGGCTTTAATTTATCAATGGATGTAGAAATCACTGTGTTACCTTTCTGAATCTTAAAACATTTATCATTCCTTTCTAACACCTTATAAGGTCCTTCAAACGTAGGATATAACCCAATTTTTCTCTTAACTTTAAGAAAAGCATATTTGCTATTCATTAAATTAGGAGGAATATAACTTTTGTTGTTGCTGTGATGTGAAATGTAATTTCGTGTTTTTGAAAAATGTTCTTTCAACTTCTGAAGAATGAAATTGGAATTATTGTTTCCTATTTCTGTAGATGGTATAACAAGTTCACCAGGAATTCTAAGGGTTTGACGGTAAACCATTTCTGCTGGTGAACAGTTCAAATCTTCTTTAACCGAATTTCGCAAACCAAGAAGAATTATTGGAAGTTGGTCTGCCCAATTTAATGGATCATTCGATGCTGTTATTGAAGCTTTTAGTTGTCGGTGTAATCTTTCAATCATACCATTGGATTGTGGATGATAATCTGATGTATTTATTTTCTGTATTCCAAGCATTGTAGATAATTGTGAGAATAAATTGGAAGTAAATTGAGAACCTTGGTCTACAGTAATTTTGAGTGGTATACCAAAACGGGGAATATAGTTTTGAATAAATGACAATGTTTTCAGATGATATATTTCTTAGTGGAAAAACTTCAGGCCATCTCGTCGTCCTATCTATAATAGTCAATAAATATCTATATCCTTTTGAAACAGGTAATGGACCCACAATATCGATATGTATGTGTTCAAATCTGCATTTTGGTATTTCGATTTCGATTATAGGGGATTTGGTATGAATAGTTACTTTTGATTTCTGACATATAATACACTCTTTTACCCAATTTTGTATGTCCTTATTCATTAAAGGCCAAAAATATCTTTTTTGTATCTAGAAGCTTTAAATCCAGGATGAGAAAGGGTATGAATTTTATCAAAAACAATACTTCTTAAACTTTTCGGAATATAAGGTCTTGGACTTTTTCCTGTAATCTCGACTAAAATTTTAAAATTCTTCTCCGGTAATTCTATTTCCTAAATATTGTATTTATTTTTGAATTTAGTATCTATTATATTTTCCGCAATTTCCTGTTCCTGTTTTTCCTTTAAAATTTCAAAATTTATCATATTTGAGGATACTAAATCTATTTCCGGTAATCTCGATAACATATGCAACTATATTGTCCTTGCCACTTACATGTTGAATATCATTAGTGAATTGAGCAATATATTCCATTTGTCTAATTTGTCGTGGAGACCTATCTGTTTTCGAATCAAGTATATGTGTCAAGGGCTTATGGTCCGTAAATATTGTAAAATCATTCCCTTTTAAGAAGTACTTAAAATGTTTAACAGAAAGATATATAGCCAGTAACTCTCGATCAAAAGTAGAATAACGTTTTTCTGCTGTGCTTAACTTCCTAGAAAAGTATGCCAACGGTTCCCAACTATTATCTTTTTGTTGTTGTAATACTGATCCAACAACTACACCTGAAGCGTCTACAGCTAAAGATATTTTAGCGTCTTTATTATAATGATTTAATAAAGTCTTTTCTTTAAATTTGTGTTTAACAATATCAAAAGCTTTTTCTCTTTCATTAGTCCACATAATCTTATTCGCCTTGTTTTTAAACCAATATCAAAAGCTTTTTCTCTTTCATTAGTCCACATAATCTTATTCGCCTTGTTTTTAAACCTTCCGTCACTATATTGTGTAAAGGAATAAGATCTTTTGCTAGATTTGGTATGCATCTATGATAATAATTAAACATACCTAGAAATTTCTGAAGTTTTTTTTATAGTCAACGGTTTTTCAAACGAGCTAATTGCTGTAATACGATCTTTGGAAGGTTGAATACCATGTTTTGAAATTTAGTAACTTAGAAAATCTAATACTTGGCCAACACACTTCGTTGGTTTAATATTTAAACCAAATTTTTTTAGCTGTTCAAATACTATTTTAAGATGATATAAATGTTCTTCCTCATTGGCACTTGCAATTAATATATCATCTATATATGTAAAAACAAAATCTATTTCAAAAAATACTTCGTTTATAAACCTTTGAAAAGTTTGAGCACTATTTCTTAAGCCGAAAGGCATTCTAACAAACTCAAACATACTGAATAGAGTAGTTATAGCGGTTTTACTAATATCGTCGGGAGCGACTGGGATTTGATGATATGCTCTCACCAAATCAATCTTCGAAAAAATATTTTTTCCGTACATATTAAAATTGAAATCTTGTATATTCGTCAAGGGATACCGGTCGGGAACTGTAACACAGTTCAATCGACGATAATCGCCACACGGTCTCCAATCATTCACGTCTTTCTTTGGTACTAAATGGAGAGGAGAAGCTACATGAGACATTGAAGGTCGACATACACCAATTTTAACGAGATATTCGAATTCCTTTTTAGCTATGGTTAATTTAACTGGGTCTAAACGTCTCGGTCTTGAAAAAAGTAGTGTACCGTTGGTTGTAATTCTATGTACAGTATTGTGAACTACAGTTTTCGTATAGTCTGGATCTGAAGTGATTTCTGGATAATTATGTAAAAGTGTTGTAAATTTGGTTTCGGAACCTAA
Source organism: Lucilia cuprina (assembly GCF_022045245.1). Taxonomy (NCBI): domain Eukaryota; kingdom Metazoa; phylum Arthropoda; class Insecta; order Diptera; family Calliphoridae; genus Lucilia; species Lucilia cuprina. The sequence continues at coordinate 22,224,780 of NC_060954.1, forward strand.
AATTATTAGAGAAAATATTTCACTATAACCTGATAAACCACATGTTATTAATTAAGTTAATGAGTCTTGTAGTTCTTTTTTTCTCATATCGACTAATATATTAAATTGTTCAAGAAAATCTGCTCCAATAATCGGTGTACTTATATCGGCTAAAATAAACGGAAAACTGAAATTTCTCCTTAACCCGATATCAACATTTAAAATTTTGTCAACTAGAGTTAATTTATCTTCTATATTACAAAGGTTAGAAGAGGTTAAATGAATTTGAAGTTCTTGTGGAAGCTTACGCATCCATAGTTTGTATAATAATTCATTACCTATTATTGATACTGAACCAGCTATGTTTAACATATCCCTGAAAAATTCTGATGGTTTACGGTCACCCATCTGTTTGTCAGAGAACAATTGTCCCAACCTTTTTTCTTCACTAAGAGAAAATCTTTCACATAATTTTTTTTTAAGAAATTCATATTTATCATTAATAGGAGGTTTTTGTAAAATATCTAAAACCTTCGTTATGACCTCTTGTGGCAAAGCGACAACATGTTGATATTTCTCAGTGTCATCGTTTATTCGTTTAATGTTAAATTGTATCTCCGTTTGAATAAACCAAGCTTCTGGACAAGAAGTCCAAAAGGAAGGTAGTTTAAGGGAGATGTTATTAGAATTATTTGGAAAATTAAAAGCCTGACTATTCATATTAACAGAAATGTGATTTTGATTTGTAGGTATTTGTTGTTCTATATTTTCTTGTACAAGATTGGGTGAACTTTGTGATAGCGGACTAGTTATTGAAGTATTTAATTCGGTTGTTAATTCTGGTTGTGGGGTATCTAAAAGAACATTGTTTCTAGTAAATGATCTAGTAAGAACCATAATTAATATCACTAAAGGGGTCGTAGTTACAAAAAATATTTATAATGAACACAAACATGAATAAATTATTTTGACGGTGTAAGAGTATTAACAGTCAAATAACAATGGTGTATAACAGCTTGATAAATTAATAAATTCGTGTTTTTTTCTAAAATCCACACAAAAATGTCAAAGGTACTTATCTAAATATTTGTTCTGTTATCCAACTTGTAAAAAGGCTTTCAAAATTATCTGACCAAAATTCCATTAGTTGTTTGCTTTTCGTTTATTTCTATATACATATGTATCTTGAATTTTCTCCTTGGTTTGGCAGATTTGTGTTTTCTGGGTTTATTTAGATTCCTTATAATCTGGATTTTCTTGTTCAAAATTCAATGGTAGGTTCAATAGCAGGATCGCCAATTATGTGGTTTCAATTATTAATATATTTTCTATTAAAGGTTTTATTTTATTTATAACGATCTTGTTTCATTCAAATTATTTATATTAATCTTATAATATTTCAAAAATTAAGAATATAAAAAACAAAACTAATTAGATCGAAATTAAATTTAATTTTATAAAAGTATTTCATATTAAATTCACTACAATCATCCCATTGGAAGCATTACGTGCAAATGATTTTTATATCTCCAAGCCTCCTTCTTTTTGCTTTCGCATTTCATCCCTTTCTCAGGATTTTCTTCTCCGTTGGCACGAATTGAATCTATCAAATAAAACCATAAAATATAAGTGATGAATGTAAACAAATAATAACTAAAATATATATTTTAATTACCCATTAAAACGTTTTGTAATCAATCATACATTACTCACTGTCTTTTCATCCCGACTTAGGTTTCTTTTTTATTAATCTTCTTCAATTTCTTTTGCTTCTTATATTTCAAAATCTTGAAGAAATAGATATTTACATATATTTTATACATAACTTACGTTGCAGTTTTTATTATTTACAATTTGTAATGTTGGTTATTGTTCAATTCAATATAAAATTATAGATGATATGTAAATTACACGACTTTATAAAGAAAATATTAAAAATTAACTGTTGTATACACCAATCATGAGTGAGCAAATAGTAAACTCATTTTTAAACTAGTTTATAAAAGGGATTTTTAACCTTTAGAAAAATAAAAATAATTTTTTTTAATATTATAAGTCAAGGCTTCTAGACTAATAAAACTGAAAAAAATGCATACAATTTAGCATGATACAATAACCAGGTATATTCAATCGAACAGCTGATAATTTTTCCGTCAAAGCTTTCAGGGACCTCGAGTTTGTGGCGCCAAGCAATATCTACAGTAATATAGAGGAGATAGTCACAAGTGAAAATACCCTTTCAAGTCCGTAAATCCATTGACAATGTCAATGAGCGGCATGTAATACCAAGTAATATACAGTTTTATAATCACTATGGAAAAGCTAGTATGATCGGTTAATTAATTCGACCCTTTCAAGTCTCCTCTACTAATAAACTTACGCCAGTACGCTTTATCTCTTCTATTGAAAATTTTTAGGAGATGCCTTAGCAGTAGGTATATACCAAAGAGGTGGAGGAAGGTTAGGAACTGGTACTATTTGCCTGAAGGTATACAATTTTAGGCTGCCAAAGTTGGATGGCGTCGAACTTAGTTTATCTAGAGGAGCTAAATATTTGGGGACTTTCCTTGATAGCATGAAAAGAAAGTACTCAGGTAAGAATAAATTCTATATCTGCAACCAGATATGTTTAATTGGATTTACACTTTGGTTGTCAGGTCTATTCTAATTTATGGTTGCATTGTCTGGTGGGAGGCCTTGAAAAAGGCCTAGTCTGGTAGACCGGAGGTGGTGGGTTCGATTCCCACCCGTGGTACTGGTTAAGAAGCGCACAACAGGCCCGATAGAGGCCTAGGTGTTTGATGTGTATACATCCTCCTTTCAAACTAACTAACTATTATCAATGAAGCTCAAAGGTGTGCCTCTATTAGCATTACTAGTGCAATTAGAAGCACTCCACAGGCGGCCTGGGACATCTTTATACTCCTGCCATAGAGCATGTCATAGAGCGTGACGGCTACAAATACTTTAACACTATCCCCCTTATTTTGTAAAACACTTCACCCTGCACTGAAAATATTTTCATGAAAATTTTTGAAAATACAAAAACAATTTATACGAAAATTTAAGTGATGCGAGGGGATTTACAAAATAACCCCCTATGAGTCTCGTTAGTCAAACAAATACTCAGGAATGAATATAAAATGGACTCAATGCATACCATATATGTAAGAAGTGTATCTGCAGCCAGATATGGTAATTACATATAACTTATGGTTGCATTCTCTGATGAGAGGTCTTGAGAAAAGACAGTTATAGAAATATGATCAATAAAGCTTAAATGTGTGCCTCTATTGTCATTACTGGTGCCATTACAAGTTCCCCACAAGAGGCCTTGAACATCGATATGTATCTGTCACTATACTTAGTCTTTTTTAGTCAAACCTACTTCTGTACGAAACCTTGGGATAGACGTGTTTCCTTCCATTCATATATATTCTTTACCTATCTTCTTCATTCTGGTTTTCGTGTTGTTTTTGTTTTTCTGTCTTTGAATCTTTAATGTTTGAAGACAATCACAATGGACCGTATGGTCTCCGTGCGGATATTAGGGTGATTGACTTGATTTCAACCAAATTCTAAGCCACTTTTTTCTGTTTTACTACTGTCGGTTTTTATTATAAGGTTTATTATTCGAATAAATGTTGATTTTTCGAACCGATTTCTTCTGAATTTTTAATATTTCAATTTTTTCAGACAGACAGTTCAATTTTAATAATGCTTTAAAAATTAAAGGGTTAATTTAATTTTTTGTTATTTTAAATAACGGTCCATATATTATAAATTCCTGTAATTCTAAAAAATATAGCGAACAAATAAATAATATTTCGAAATGTTTTAATGAGTATTTTCAAATATTGCAGAATTTGACATTTGACCGCCATAGCATATATATCACTACAGGTACATATTTTATATTAACTGAGAGAAAATAATCCGTAAATATTTTATTTAAAATGTACAACAGTAAAGAATTTGGACATATTTTACCAACAAAATAGTTTTCGCGAAATTCGCAGAACTCAAAGAGGTATTGACCTAATTTTCCTCTACTTTATTCCCGAATCTATTGACCATCAATACCCTGGTGATATTTAAAAAAATTAAATTTGTTTAACAAAGATTAAAAAAACTGACACTGTCGTGTAAATAATTATTTATTTTTTTATAATAGCTAAGAACAGGCTCACGATATCTTTAAGGACAAAATCTTATATACGAGTAAGTATTCATTCACATTCAAATTTTCAACCAATTTTTTTCTGTTTTACATCTTTTTGGAATTCTAAATATATGTACATTATGATATGAAAATATTTACCTAATATCAACATTTATCACATATCAAAATATATGAAGTATGCTCCTACCGCGACTAGGTCACGTTATTGGAGACAAATTCTGTTGTAACTCTATTTGACTTAAAGTATGAAGTATATATTCGGTAATTTCGGATTTTTCAAACTTTGAGGGACGAGCGGCAAGTGTTAACGTCTTTAAATTGAACTCAAATTTCGGCTATCTCAATATCCGGGACTAATACGAACATGATTCCGACATTTTCTTTTCCCTCCATATAAGACCCACTAATATACTTTTGTGGGTCTGTGATCAATATTTCGATGTGTTACAAACGGAATAACAAAATCAATATATCAATATATATGTAGGTACCCATCTTTTTTGATGGTGCGTAATAACGGAGCAATACTTAGCAACTTGAAATGTCGCCTTTCTTTGATCCATATTAAAACTATGTGCCACTTTTTATTATATTTTCAAAATTGTAAATCACGAAAAGGCAGATGGAAATGACAAAGAAATATGAATTTTTTAACATTAAAATAAACAATCAAATACGACTATGTTAATAACATATTAATATTACCCTATTACCCTTAATAAAGAGCTATTTTCGATCCCATTTACCAATCCAATGTTTCCAATGTGCGTCGTTGCCTTTATCTTTCTTTAAAAATCTTAATAATAAATTAAATAATATTGCTACTAGTTTTTGTTAGTTTTTTTACCATAATTTTTAATTATGATTTACTATAATATATATTTTTGGTTTGTACTTATTTTATAGACAGTTACACATTTAAATAGATTAATTTTTATTTTAAACAAATATTTTCTTACGTAGAAAACATGAAGTCACTTTGGTTACAAGCTTTAGTTTACAAACTTTTTGTCAATTCAATTTTTTACCAACCTAACCAAGGAGGATGATTTATTCTTGATGGTGGAACAAACGTCAAATTAACGGGCAAGTTAATGCGAGCATAAGTCCTTTTTAATCGGCGCAAAGTATTTCTTATAGCTACACCGTTGCTGCCAAGTAAGTATCCTGCGGGAATATGAGCATCACGGTTTGTTTCGTCATGTATCATTTCTATATAATAATCAAATTCATTTGATTCGCTGTTAAACTCTGTGATGATAGCAGCTCTGGCTCCAGCATCTTCAGCATTTATAGTTTTAGTCAAAAACGAACACTGCCTGCAAAATGTTAAAAAATGTATTATAAGAATTAAGAACGATTCTATTTACATATCGTCACTTGAAATTCAAAAAGGCGTAACAACCGAAACATTTAAAATCTACTTTTTTAATAAAAATGTTCCTCTGCAATATTATGTTTATTAATATTAAAATATAAATTTGGTAAAAAATACGTATTAATAGCAACAATAGTTTTTTACACCCTTTTGCATTACAGATGACACTAGGAAAAAAATTAATTCTAGAATCACCTAACGCGTGTATATATATATATATATATATATATAATATATATATATAATATATATATAAATATATATATATATATATATAATATATATATATATATATATATTTATATATATATATATATAAATATATATAATTATATATATATATTATATAGATATAATATATTATAAATATATATATATATATATATAAATATATATATATAATATATATATATATATATATAAATATATATATATATATATATATATATATATATAATATATATATATATATATATATATATATATATATACATGTATATATATACATGTATACCTCACTTGTTTTTTTATTAGAAATGTTACGTTAAGTGTTTACGATATTACAAACAAGTTAGGTGAAACATTTTTGTGTCGAATTTTATCACAATAAATTAATTTATCAATGAAATATAGGCGTTAAAGTGATTTTCGGAGCTATTACCAATATTTGACCAACACCGAAAAAAATTTGGTAGAATGGTTTATATGTACACAAAACATAGTCGAGTTGAATTTTATCCCGATAACTTTATAATTCAATGAATTATATGCGTTTAACTGATTTTCGGAAAAAGGACTTTATATGACCTATAGTAGAGGGATTATTACACATACAGAACATATTCGTGTAGATTTTTTTCTTGATAGCTTTATTTGTCAATGAAATACATGACCGTTTAAGTGATTTTCACAAGTGGAACTTATATAAGAGCTATGACCAATTGTGGACCGATTCGAAAAAAATTAGGAGTGATTGATACATATACAGAACATATTCGTGTTGAATTTTATCTCGATAGCTTCAGTTATCTATGAAATATGTCAGTTTATGTGATTTTCATAAGTGGACCTTATATGGGAGCTATGAACAATTCTGGACCGAATCGAAAACAATTTAGTAGAGTAACTGATACATATGCAGAACATATTCGTGTTGAATTTTATCATGATAGCTTTATTTATCAATGAAACATGACCGTTTAAATAGTTTTCGAAAGTGGGGCTTATATGGGAGCTATGACCAATTGTGGATCGATAAAAATCTACGTTGGTATTACAACAGAAAAAAAAGTGAGACAAAATTCATCGAATTATCTTTTGTTTCTAATCTATCTAAGAATTACAAAAAAAGTTTTTTTGAGGTAGTCTGAAATTTTTACTCATAACTTCTTATGGTTGAAACCTATTTTGCTAATTTTCATTACCAAACTGTACCAAATAGTAATATTTATTAATATTATTAATTATTTTGTTAATTTATTTCAATTGCTGCGTTTTAACGTAAGAGTGTTTTACATAGACAGAAAGACGGACGGACATACACTGCCGGACAATAATATTAGTATCTATTATGATCAATTTTGTATATTTTTTAAATAAAAGTGAGTAGCCGAAAATTGTTTTAAAAATATTATTTATTTACTTAAAAAGCTAAGAAAAGAGAAACATTTAATTTGAATTATCTAGTTTCGATTATAAATCTTTGATCTCATTTGTAATATAAAAATGTTCTAGAATCTAGATCCTTATTCTCAAACGATCTAGACATGTCTGTCAGTCAGTCAGAACGGTAGGACATAAACTATTATTGCAGTTTGATTGGTATTTAAAATTGACAAAATCTGTTTACATTTGAACATGGCTTTAGAAAATCAATAACGTTCATAACATGATTAAAAATAAATACAAGTATTTTTATGAAATTATACTTATATTTTTTTATGGACCAAAATCTCATATAAATCGGCAAATTTAAATTTGCGAATTGCGTTAAGTATTGTTATCTTTATATTATACATATTTTTTATTTTTTTGGAAACTTTAACTTTACTGATTCGATAAAATTCATTTTGATTTCGATGCATATTTAAAACGAAATTTTGATCACCTTGGATCATTATATGATCGTGTATACCAATATTAAGATAAATACAAAAATATCATGATGAAATATTTTGACGGTATTTATCGTAATATATTTTAAAATTGTTACAATAACGATAATATGTTTAGACTACAATCATAATTTTAATCACAACTATGTTTTTTCTCTGCGTGCTCTTACAGAGAATTATATCATTGTTATTAAATCGTTTAAAAAACAAAAATAAAGGTATTAAAATATATGCATTTCACAAAAATTGTTGTTATTAGAAATTTATCACTCTGGAATTCGGAATTTGTTGATAATTGCTAATTAAAGACCCTCTTCAAAAAATCTTCCAGATGTTCATATTTTGGTTGTAAATGTAATAAATTTATTACTTTTTAATCATAAATGCGTTTTTCATTGAAGAAAAAAGTTCGTGTTCACCGAACTTTGAAACCCGAAAAAAGAACTTTCAAATTTACCGAAGTTCGGGTTCGGTGTTCGGTACCGAACGAAATTTTGAGTTCGGTCGGACTCTACTTATAACTTATACAAATATATAAAAAATAATATTAATTATGCTAGATAATAAAAAAACAAGGAATATAAAGAAATTGGGGATTGTCAGTTCATACCTAAAGGAGTTGTTATTCGGTATCTAACTCTAAGAACGCATTGATACTATTTTTGTATAAGTATTGTAGCTCCAACCACTTTCACCACTGATTCCAAACCTACATAGTTGCATAAAAACGTACTTAAAAATTTAATATAAAACAATTAAATGTATACTTTCACAGATTTTTTATCTTTTTATTTCACATTTGATCTGTAAACATTAAATAAATAGATATACCTAAAGGAGTTGTTATTCGGTATCTAACTCTAAGAATGCATTGGTACTATTTTTGTATAAGTATTGTAGCTCCAACCACTTTCACCACTAATTCCAAACCTACATAGTTGCATAAAATCGTACTTAAAAATTTAATATAAAACAATTAAATGTATACTTTCACAGATTTTTGTATCTTTTTATTCCACATTTGATCTGTAAACATTTAATAAATACATATTTTAATTTTTTTATTCCATTATCATTAATTAGCCCAAAATAGTTTTATTTTTTGTAAACGAGGAATATATTTTTTTAATTTTTTGACAAAAAAAATTAAAAAAATATATTCCTCGTTTACAAAAAATAAAACTATGTGCTGTGCGGGTAAGAAAATGTATAAGAAGGAATTTCTTCATATTTTCGCGAAAAAGTTTTAACGTATTGTGAGAGAGTCGGACTTTTACTAGCGTGTTGAATTTACACAAAACTTGTCTGTGTGACCATTTTCTTCGATTTATTAGATATATCTCGATTAACTGATATGGTCAATATGGGGGTAATGGAAAAGTTCTTTGAAAGCTTCAAATTAACATATGAGCGATTTTTTGAATTTAGAGTTAAAAAATCCAAAAAATTATTCAAAATATTTTGTGTTAATATCAGTGATGGGGGTAGTGCACTATTTTTTAGTTAAATCAATATTTCACTAGCACTAAATATTATTTCAAAAAATATATTTTTCACTAATTTTCATTACTAATATTTTTTAGTGATAATTTTATTTTTTTAACTATAACTCAATTGAGTGGTAGTGTAGAAAAAAGCACTACACTCAAATAGTTAAATATTTGAACAGTCACTAACAAAAGGCTTCAATAATTTTCTTTGCACTATTTTTTTAATTTATTAATATCTTTAATATTCGGGCCTTTAACCTTTGTGCAAAAAGAAGGCATACAAAATGAAATACGTGCTTTCCTTTTAAGCTCGGAGACCGATATTTTTAGCCTCAACAAATATCCACAAATAAGGCAAATGTTTTTAAAATTTAACACGCCTTTACCTTCTTCTGCTCCAGTAGAACGTTAATTTTCTTTTATCGGAATGGTGGACTCTCTTCGGAGAAATAAATTAAGTGATTCCAATTTCGAGAAACTTGTTTTACTTAAAGCCAATAATAGCTAATTTTTACTGTATTATGTTTTGCTTATTTCTATTTTTATTGTAATTGTGTAATTTTTGTATTTAAATACCTTTTTTAAAACTTTTTTCCTTAAATATAATAACCTATTAACTTAAACTTTCAATTGAGTGAAACATTTCTCTGTTGAAAACAAAAATAGTGCAGGAATATTTTTTGAACTAATAATTTAGTGTAGAAAAATTTATTTCACTAGGCTGTAAAAACAAATATTTTAACTATTTTTAAAATATTTTTAGTTAAAAATTTTAAATATCACTATCACTATTATTGAGTGAGGCTTATATTTTTCAAATTATCACTAAACTTAAATAAAAGTAGTGAATAATTTTGAACTACCACCAATAATTAGTGATAGTTAAAAATTAGTGCACTACCCCCATCTCTGATTAATATAAACATAACCTAAGACGCAATGAATCCGTTCGCGTTATCATTTTGATCAAGGGCCGCAAAAGTTATAACGGTTTTCAACAAAATATTTAAAATTAATTTTTAAAAATAGTTTTGACACATGTTATATCTTAAAAAATTGCACATAATAGTAAAAATAATTCAAATTCAAAGCATTAAATACACACCATAAGGTTTGTATTCAAAATTTTTATAAATAATTCATTTCAGTCTTTTTTAACTTGTTTTTTTTTTAATAGCGAATTAGTAAAATTTTAGACAAAAAACAGTTAATATATGAATTCTACGTTTTATAGTGTAGTTGTAGCAAATATTATTTTTACTTTTATATTAAACTTCTTTTCTTATTTTATGTTAATTATTAATTTTTATTGCATTACATTTTTTTCTTATTGTTTTCTTTTATTTGCATTTCGTTTTGTTACATTGGAATTGAGTGTTTTTATGTATTTGATCTTTCTTATTTTTCTTTTGTTTTCTCATTACACTTGATTTTAATATGCAATAATCCCGTTAATCTGCACTCATGAATAATAAAACCATATATCTTTCCACTGATTTCAATTGAAAGTTGACTGATAAAAGTCATAATAAAATTGTAAACTGTCTCTTTGTTCTTTGGCTGCTGAAGAATAAACATCTCGGAAAAATTTAATAAATAATAAACTCTTTCTTTTATTTTTAATTTAACAAAAAAAAATAAAAAATAAAGTTATAACCAAATTTGATGGCGAATATGACTTTAGTTTGCTTAAGCCACAAATTATAAAAACAAATAGAAGGAATTGAGGTCGGTTATGACGATATCGTATGGCGTCGACCCAATCCCATAAATTAAAAATAATTAAAAAATTATAATTCAAAGGAGTTCCATATTTATAGAGTAATGCTCTTGAAAGCTAGAAACATTTTATTTGTTCTACAAAACCTACAATTATTTTTTTGATGCGCCACAGTTTTACATTGAAGTATTAAGAAAACTTACAAATTATGCTAATTTTGATCAATTTTGTGCGTCTTTTTACCTTTTATGATTGCTATCCATTGTATCATCCATCATCTTCGAGTATATGCACGCTGAGAAAAAACATGGTTGTTCTCATGTTCTAAGAGCAACATATTATGGCTAAAATTATGATTGTAGTCTAAATATATTATGGTTATTGTAACAATTTCAAAATATTTATGATAACATTGTTTGTTACGCATGACTATATTATGATTCAATTTGATAAAAATGTCGTCAAAAATATGTATCGAAATCTAATTTATTTTGGTTTAAGTCAGTTTTAATGACATTTTTCAAATCATGTCAAAAATTTCGCCACTAATAGAGAGTTCGTTTGTAAGTGAAAAGACGTACAAATTTTTTGTCGCCCACGCCTACTTTAGGTGCCGAACCAGAAAAATATACATTTGTTTGGACCGATATACATATATCAAATTAAAGGCTTTTTAGGAAATCTTTATTAAGCGAAGCTGGTGTTGAACATACCATAGCGGAGAAAAACCTTGCGCGCGGCCGTAGGCCGGCTATTTAGAAAATCTATATAAAGCGAAGCCGGTGCTGGACATACTATAGAGGAGAAAATCCTTGCGCCAGGCCGAAGGCCGCCTATTTAGGAAATCTTTACTAAACAAAGAAAGCCGTGTAAACAAAAAATATTTTTTAAATGTCCAAGCATGACTTAAGCTTACTAATCATATATTTAGTTTGACATTTATATAAAAAGTATAGTTTACCGTCACTTTTTACAATAGAAAATACAAAACAAAATTATATAATAAATGGTTTTTGAAATTAAATATCTCTTTCATTTGATTAGATACCTTAAATAAAAGCCTTATTCATTGGCTATTAAAATATAGAAATTTAAAATAGAATTATATAGAGCTTTTTTCTGATTTCTTTTAGATGAAAAAAAGTCTGGTCAAAATATTTATTTTTCGGAAAAAAATGGTCCATATATATCACTGGAAAGGTATTTTTAATACCCACTCGAAAGTAGGCGTGGCAAAAAAAATTATATCTTTTATCGTCTCAAAATGCTCTATATTGTTTTTTTTTTTTTTTTTTTTGAGAAATGTCACTAAGACCGACTTGTTCCTTTATTTTTATTACTGAATCCGTAAAGTTACAATTTTTAAAAAAGTAAAAACCTACATTACACGAGACGATTTACAAATTTCAATTTGATTCACAAAAACATAACTACTTTATTCTATACAAAGTGAAATACTTATACATATAATGTTATAAGCCAAATGGGAATTATTTAAACACACAAAAATAATAAGTGTAAGGTGTGTGGCTAAAGTTTTGTTGTTGTTTGTTTTGTTGTTGTTGCAACAGACATAGAACAACAAAACATATAATCGTTATTTATAACAACATAACATACAATAGCAATTATATAATGGTTATTTGTGAGCTTTAATATTTGTTAGTAACATAACATGTTTTCATTATTTAGTTATTGAAAAAAAGAATTCTTTTCAGTAAATCACACTCAAATTTATAATCGCTATTGTTTAAATAGAATTAAAATGTTAAAATGTATGTTTTTGATAACAATATATTTTTAGAGTGAACATAGTTTAGTTATAGTAACCATATCGAACTATGGGTTTTCTCTGCGTGTGCATTATTTTAAGAGTGCTATATTCGGCTGTGCCGAATCATATATACCCTGCACCATGGTGCATTTTATACATAGTAGTTTTAAAAATTTTTTCCAAATATACGAAGAGAATTTACAAAACAAAAATCACAACTCAATGACGCCAACAGCATCCAAACATACAAAACAAAATACACAGCTGAATAAAACCATATACATACATCTACACACACGTGTACATCGTTTTCTAATATACAGTGTTGTTGTTGCTTATTTTTTGATGAAATTTTCAGAGGTTGTCGCGGATTTTTGCACATATTTCCGTTATTTACCGACCGATTTTGCTGATTTTAAATAGCGATCTTCTCGAAAGCATGTCTAACAGAATTATTGAAGATTTGAATCTCGCCGATATCTGGGGTCCTCTAAAAACTGATTTCGACAGACAGACGGGCATGGCTTAATCGACTCTGCTATCTATAAGGATCCAGAATATATATACTTTATAGGGTCGGAAATTATATTATAGAAATTACAAACGGAATGACAAACGAAAGTGAGGAGGGTATATTAAGATAAGATTTTAGCATTTGTATATTTTTGCATTTATATTTTTATATTTTTATATTTTTAAATAACAAAAAACTGAATTTACGCAATAATTCAAATTATTTCCTATATAAGTGCGAATGTGCCGTGCCGGAAACTGATATTTTTAAAAATTAACGTTCAAGTTAATATTTTTTGTAGCTGTCGTACCCATCTCGTATTCAGGACACATTAACGAGATATATACCATACTGTGTATAATAACATCAATTACATAATTTTTGTATTTTATTAAGGGGCGTCAGCGCCCAATCAATAAAACTGTAAAAAATTAAAAATTGGAAAAAACCTGGTGACAAATTTCAACAACCAAGTTATAATACGTTAAGTCTTGTCACACGGATAAGCTTGTAAAGAATTTATCTCCTAAATGTTTAGTTAGTACAATAACAAATTTTGTCCAAAAGTTAAAAACCATGGACCGAAAATGGGGAAAGAGTTAGTTAGTGACACACGTTTTTTTTTTTTTTTTTTTTTTGATTTTGTAAACTTCCAAAACCAATATCGTTGAGAAATTAGAAATTAAATCATTCTTACTGAGTTCAATTTCAAAGGAATTAAAACTCTTTGATAATTGCTCATAAATCAATATCGACTACTTTAAAAAACTATAAAAACTTCTGAGGCCCATAAAAACCGGATAACTTGTTTACATTTCTGTAGTCAAAAGAAAAAGGCTAGTGAAAAACTCTTAAATCTGCTAAATTAGAGTACTTGATGAGTTCCCAAAACATAGTTTCAATCATTTGAAAAACATTTGATTTAAAGTCATATATTTAGCAAAATTTAAATATGTACAACTTCTGACTGTATTTCGAAATAAGGTAATTTGCAAATTTATTAGCCGTTTTTTTTTCAATATCATATAGTTGATGTATAATTGAGAACAATGTAAATATGTTCCAAAAATTATTAAAATTTTAAATTTGAATACAGTGATTTTAAGATATTTTGAGAGTATCAAATACAGTCGTTCTCCGATTTAACGACCATTCAATTCTACGAACATCGCATTTAACGAGCAAGCTCATTTTTCCTATTGACTACCTTAAATAACGAACAAAACTTGTTTTTTTGTACTCTGTTTAACGAACTAATAAAAATATTATTATTTAATCAAAATAACAAATAACCTAAGTTGTAGCAAGCGGTGCTTTTATACCCAAAACTGTAACTCATTCTGGGTTCTTATTAAATTTTAGTTCGATGTAGCTATGTCCGTCCGTCCTTCAGATAATGACTTTAACGCTCAATAATCGCTTAACAATACGAGTACGCCGAGTACTAACCGATATCTCTAACAAATTTTATGGGAATCGGTCCATAATTGACCTTACCCTCCATATCAGGCCCCCTTAAGAAAATTACTTCAACGCTCATTACTCGCTTAAAAATACGAGTATGGCGATGAACTTAGAGAAATAACTTTAAAGCTCATGACAGAATTAAATATACAGCGATTAAATTCGACACAAATATGGTTTGAAGGTGGGTATATAAGATTCGGAATTTTGTGTTTTGTGCTATTTTTATAAAAATGGAATTAATTTTTATAAAATACATTTAAAAAATATTGTATGTACAGTGTCTCTCATAAGTATTCGAATTTAGGTATAATATAAAAAGAAACGAAATTTAATAACATATTTGGTATGCAAAATTAATAAATTAATTTGTTAAATTCACTAGATAGTCCTTAGCTTTGATATCACGCTTTTTAAAACTTTAAAAATTCACATTTACTTAAATTAATTTAGCTTTATTTAAAAAAATTCCATAAAATTACCTCACAAAAGTATACGAATTTTTTCCGTATTTTATATTTGACTATATTATACGAAACATAAAAATTAGAATCGTATGTTTTTTTGCTAAAAATTGGTTTAAGGGGTAACTATCAACCGAATGGATATATTTTTGGAGCATTTGGTCCACAATTTTGGAGCATTTGTACCATCTTTTCATATAATATCATTAAAATTACGATTTTTGACCATATTTGCCTTTTTTTCTATTTTTTTAAGTGATAAAACTAAAATTTAATATTGGGATTTAATAGATTCCTTGAGGTATCTAAAAATAATAATTTTTGTTATAAGGATCTGTTTTTAAACATTCCAAGATATATTTTTGGTATAGTTCTTCTGTTTCTAATTGAATTATCTGGATCTTAAGTCCCTTTTCAAAATTTTGGGTTTATTTTAATCATAGTAGATAATATTTAAATAGATATCAATATTTTTGAGTTAGACCATAATTACATGGTGACATTCAGCCTTGAGGCCATTGGTTATAAAAAGAAATATTCCACTATATTGAATGGCGTTTCTTCGAGGCATGCTTTGGAGTTGTACACTTCCACAATATATTAAAAACTTAAAACGTATAACAGCTGATATCTAAAACAATATATAGAAGACAAGTTTCCCCGAAAATTTTTGACCCTAGTATTATAAAAATGGACTTGAGTTCCAATAAATTGAATTAGCGATAGAAGAATGATTCCAATAATATATCTTGAAACGTTTAAATACAGATTCTTGTAATAAAAAATATTATTTTCAGATACTCCAAGGGGTATATTAAATCCCAATAACAAATTTTTAGTTTTATCTCTGGGAAAAAGGAGAAAAAAATACAAATATTGCCAAAAAAAAAACGCCATTTTAATGATATTACATAAAAAGATGGTATAAATGCCCCAAAATTGTGGACCAAATCGCCCAAAAATATATCCATTCGGTTGATAGTTACCCCTTAAAGCAATTTTTAGCAAAATAAACATTCGATTCTAATTTTTGTGTTTCGCATAATATAGTCAAATATGAAATACAGAAAAAATTCGTATACTTTTGTGAGGTAATTTTATGGACTATTTTTAAATAAAGCTAAATTAATTCAAATAAATGTGAATTTTTAAAGTTTTAAAAAGCGTGATATCAAAGCTAAGGACTGTCTAGAGAATTTAACAAATTAATTTATTAATTTTGCATACAAAATATGTTATTAAATTTGGTTTATTTTCATATTATACCTAAATTCGAATAATTATGAGAGACACTGTATGTATATCATCAGATTCGTATCTAATTTTAAGTGTCGGACGGTGATATCAATAGCATCACATGTGAAATCTGTAGAATTTTGATCTACAGAACATTTAGACTCTTCAAAAAAAAAAAAAAAAAAAAAAAAACAAAACACATCGATGTTGTTTCTTCAAAATCTTCTTTTAAAAATTACTTTGTAGTAGGATGTCATATAGTGGGGCATGACTGTGTGCATTTTCTTCCTTTTTTATTTCTATAAGTAATATAATCTTGTGAAATGAGTATATGACTATAACTTACCCACGATCAATTAGAGCCACATTACCGCGTAAAGCATGATTATTTTCAAGTTTTATACATCCATGAGATGGAATTGCAGGAACTAATGCGACTCCCTCTAATGGTTTCGAAAATGAAGTTCCGAAATTCTTAGCTGGTCGTAATCTATAAGTGTATTCCAATGAAAAAGGTTCGGTTATTTCAAAGAAAACGTCTCCGGCAATAATATCTTGAGTGGTTACAATATTATTTAAAGGTGGATGATGTGCTTCTCCTAATAATTTATGTATGCACATATTAAAGAACACAAGTTATACATAGGTACATCTACATACATACGTATATGGAAATATTATAGTTACCTAAAAAGCCAAACACGAGATGACACAATGTTGTGAATATTATAAAACAAATAATTTTCTGGACGTTTGTTTTTCCCATTGTTTTGACATCAGAATGAAAATATTAAAAATTAAGCATTATCACAGATAAAGTAAATTATAAATATCTAATCGCAGCAAAAACAGCATATTCAATATGGGAAATATAATTATCTCAGCTGATTTGTTGTTCCCCGTATTTTGATAAGATGTGTTTATAATATATTATTTTATAACCGTTCACCGTGAATAACAGTGTTGCCGTTAAAAGCCGTTTTACATTATATTACATATAATATAATCTGTTAAAATATTATGCGAAAAAACGGAATCATTGTATAGTTAAATTTGTAGAGAATTTTTGAATTTTATTATTATACCTACCACTAAAAAAGATTGGGGGTATATTGATTTTGTCATTAAGTTTGTAACGCATCGAAATATTGGTCATAGACCCACAAAAGTATATATATTCTTCATTAAATTCTAAGACGATCTAGCCCTGTCTGTCTGTTGAAAGCACGATAGAGTCCGAATGGAAAGAGCTAGAGGATTGAAATTTTACATAAATATTTCTTTTTTATGATCCAAAATTTTATGAGGATCGCTCCATAATTGTCCCTACCCCCATATAAGGTCCCTTAAGAAAATGACTTTAACGCTTAGTAATGGCTTAAAAATTCGAGTGTAGCCATGAAATTCAACACAAATAAATTTAATACGAACCAAATTCTGTCTACCAAACTTTATGAGGATCGACCCATAATTGACCCTACCCCCCTTTATAAGGTTCCCTTCAAAAAATTACTTAAACGCTTATAACTGGACTAAAAATTCGAGTATGTAGATGAAATTCGACATAATTAAATTTCATTCGAGTCAAACGAGGTTTGATGGTGGGTACATAAGATTTGGCAACACTCTTTCTTGTTTTATTTTATATTTCTTTGATATTGATTTGTTTGCATTTTATCAAGGTTGGCAACCGTTATCACTAAGCGATCATTACCGCTAAAATACCTTTTCAGCACAACTACCGTTACCGCTAAAATACCGATACCTAAATAAGCCAAAATACCGATAACGCTAAAATATCAATACCGAAATAAGTTAAAATTTAACAAAACTAAAATTTGCAAAAAGTACTCTTCACAATGTTTTTCTGTTCACTTTTTTCTTTACCAAAATTTTCATTGTATTAAGACAATAATACCCCATTTACATCCAGGAAATCTAGTACTTATGAGATTTCGAGCCAAATCTAGTTGATTTTTACTAGATTTCCCATACTAAACAAAATCTACTTCGTAACTAAATTTCGTTAAAATCTACTCAAAATCTAATAGTTTTTAGCGATGCAACTCTGTTTTTTTCTTAAATAATACTAAAAAATACGACACTACAAGAAAAACGGGAAGAACAAAAGAAGCAAAAAAACTTTATTTGTCATAACATAAATGAAAAGTTTATTTAAAATAGAAGGTAATATTGTATTTAAATATCTAATTTGTTATTAGAAATAAAATGTTAACAAACATCCAATTTTTCCTTCTTATTTTTCACATCAAGCTCAATTTGAAGAAATGTTCAAAAAAATTAAATCTTCCTAAATGCCAAAAATAATAGATGTAAACGGTCTAGATTTTTGAAAAGATTATAAACGAAATCTACTAGATTCCGTGTATGTGTAAATGGAGTATAACGCTTATGTAAAACAAGTAAGTTATAGTAGGGTTCTATAGTTGAAACGAAAAGTCGACTTTTCGACTTTTCATTTAGTTAAATGTCGACTTTTCCACTCTGCATTTTATGAAAAGTCGATTTTTCGACTTTTTGACTATTTTCTACTTTTTCCGACTATTTTTTGACTTTTTCGAGTTTTTCCGAGTATTTTAGAGTTTTTGACTTTTTTATTCCACTTATTTTAAATTTTCGACTATTTTTGACGTGTTTCTACAATTTTTGAGTTTTCGACTTTTTCCGATTTTTTTTAAATTTTCTTCTTTTACGACTTTAAAAGTATAATTAAATAATATTATGTTGTTATTACTTATTTATCACAATTACATTTGTAGTTCAAAATATATTGAGGATAGAAAACCATATCTTAAAAGAAGAAGAAAAGAAAGAAAAATTACTACAACTCGAAAACTGATAATAAGAAAAAAGTATCTGAAACAAAAATGCCGTAAATTTGATTATCTACAAAATTTGTAATGACTCCTAAATCCATAGGATGTATGAAAAAGGAGATATTTTAAAACATTTATTAAATAATATATTTACTATTATGTATATGTGTTAAAATGTAGAAAAAGCACTCATTTCCAATGGAAATTGTAAATGTAGCTAAATAAAAACTCCTATAATTTCTAACCCATTGAGATCCCATTCTAATATTTTTTTATAGTAATAATAATAAGTTTGTCTATTTGTCATACAAAAATTAAGAAAAATAAAATATCCTTTTTTAGGATATTCAAGGATAAAGTACACTATATGGTCCTTGCACCAGGACTTCATGCAATTTTATAGAAATGCCAAAAACGGGCAAACGAAACATCATTTGTTAAAATCAGATAGCTGGTTCCAAAGTGATTTAGTTATCAACAATGCTAATTTTGAACAAAAGTACCCGTGGTGCCCTACTTTAGAGACCCATAAAATTTGAACCGAATGTGTTAAGGAACATTCACAATCCTAGCAACAATTTGGTTTTTTGTCTATCCCTTTCTTGATCATAATGCTATACGCACAATTGGGACGAACGACGAATTTTTCGGAACAAATTTTCGTCGCCAGACATAGAACACACTAAAGTATATGAAAAAACGCACAATGACGAAATTCGTCATATGTAACGAACTGTGCGGTAGGTTTATTTCTTGGGGAAAATTGTTTTAAGACAAATTCCGGTAGCCCGAATTTTCTGAAATTTGGCGGTTGTGAGTAAAGCTAATGACAATACAATATTATGTTCGAATATTCGAAATTATATTCGAAAATTCGATGTAATGTTCGAATTTTTGTGCTTTTAAAATAATCTCTGGGTCATAAAAACTAAAATTAAAATTTTCGAAAATTCGAACTTAAGTTTGAAAATTTTTTAAAGCCATTAAAACCAGTTCTGGTGGCCCAAATTGTCTAAAATTTGTCAGTTTGGAGTACATTCGATGACACTACAATAATACAATAATGGAATATTTAAAATTAAGTTCGAAAATTCGAAAAAATGTTGAAGCTGTTAAAATAATATCAAAATTGGGGATATTCACAAAAATATAATTTTAGTTCTTTTCGACGCCAATTTCTTACATTTTCTAATTTCGAAATAATATTCGAATAAATTTTAAAGCTTTTAAAATTGTCTTAAAATCGTGGATATTCACAAAAATATATTTTTTGTTCTTTTTTCTTACTTTTTCCGATTTTGAACAGACAAATTTTGAAATGAATTCGCAGTACGAATAATTTGATTGTGTTCCATTTGACTAATTTACGCAACGATTTGTTGTCGACTAGTTCGTCGGTTAAGGAGCGCACAACAGGCCCAATAGAGGCCTAGGTGTATTGCTTTGGATTTGATGTATATATGTGTATCCTCCTTTCAAACTAACTAAAATCTGTATTCATAAATAAATACAAATTCGATAATTTAGTATTTGTTTTTAAAATTATATTTTTGTTCTTTACTTTTCTATTTTCTCGAAAAAATTTTCAAAAACAGATTTGTGCTCTCATCTGAGATTATCGCATATTGTAATAATTGTTAAAAATTAAATCAATACAATTTTGAATTTAATTATTTCTGAACATTATTTTTTACTTTTAATTTATTAATGAATGAATTAAAGTTGTAATTTAATGTTTCTATATAAAAATCTTATTATCGTTAAACTGTTAAAATAATGAGCGCATTTATGAATGCAGTTACAACAGTATTGTGTAATGTTATGAAATGTAAACTTAAATAAAATACGTAAAACAATAATACCAATGTTATTTTTGTGTTATTTAAAAGTTTGCTTATGCTGTTCCACTGCATTTATAAACATATTTTTTAATTATTTAAACTATATCGAAATTGCCGTCAAAATATCAATACCGAAATAAGGCAAAATACAGAAAACGCTAAAATACCAATACCGAAATAAGTCAAAATACCGATAACGCTTCCTCATCACCGTTTCGAAACGGCTGCCAACCTTGCATTTTATCTTATTGATTAAAGAGGTTAGCAATATAAATTCATTTTCTACTTTAACATTTTGTTTTGTGAAAATATGAATAATGAATTAATGTATAATTGTTTTTTTATTTAAACACAAGTTTAAGTGAAAATACAGATAAAGATTAGGGTTCTATATAAAGAATATAAAGAAATTGGGGCTTGTCAGTTGGTACCAAAAGTAGTTGTCATTCGGTACCTAACTCTAGGAATGTATTGGTAGAATTTTTGTATAAGTATTGGAGCTGCAACCATTTTCACCACACTTTCCAAACATACATAGTTGCATAAAATCGTACATAACAAATTTAGGAAAAATAAATTACATTTAAATTTCTTCTTTCGCATATTTTTCAATTTATATTTCCAACATCTGATCAGTACACATTTAATTAATATATTTTTTGGCCTTTAAATATATTTTAAAATTAAAAATAAAATTTTAAATAAAATTTTCAGTTTCAATACCAAAATTTACAACGTTGTTTCTTCAGTTTTAATTAAAAAAAAATTATTGTCAAAAAAATTAAAATTTTGTTAGAGGCAATAAAATTGTGTAGAAAAATAAATAAATGTTATGTGTTTGTGAAAAAAATTCCCTGCGAGACTTTAACCAAGTATTTACGCGAAAAAGTTTTGAAACATTACGAGAGAATTGAGTTCTCACAAGTGTGTTGAATATACACAGAACACGTCTGTGAACAGAGGTAAATGTTATTGTTGTAAAATAATGTCGTAGTCCAATTCTTTGGTTCTATAGTTTTTATTTAGTTAAAAGTCGACTTTTCGACTTTATGAAAAGTCGATTTTTTACTTTTTCCGACTTTTTGACTATTTTCGACTTTTTTTAGTTTTTTTCGAGTTTTTCCGACTATTTTAGACTTTTTGACTTTTTTTCCACTTTTTTAAAATTTTCGACTATTTTTGACTTGTTTCTACAATTTTCGAGCTTACGACTTTTTCCGACTCTTTTTATAACTTTTTTCGACTTTCTTCGTTTTTTCGACTTATCGACTTATCGAATTATAGGAGCTAAATAAAAACTCCTATAATTTCTAACCCATTGAGATCCCATTCTAATATTTTTTTATAGTAATAATAATAAGTTTGTCTATTTGTCATACAAAAATTAAGAAAAATAAAATATCCTTTTTTAGGATATTCAAGGATAAAGTACACTATATGGTCCTTGCACCAGGACTTCATGCAATTTTATAGAAATGCCAAAAACGGGCAAACGAAACATCATTTGTTAAAATCAGATAGCTGGTTCCAAAGTGATTTAGTTATCAACAATGCTAATTTTCTTTTTCGACTTTTATTAAAAAAGTCGACTTTTTCACAGACGATAGTCGAGTTATCGTCTTTTTTGGAAAAAATAGTCGACTTCGACTTTTTTCGACAAAAAGTCGATTATTCGGAAGTCTATTTATAGAACCCTAATAAAGATGTGTTCATAATTGTCCAATTCACAATCGATGTTGTAGCGTTGTATGTCAGCAGCTGCTACAATAGTCATAACATTTGTTTAATTCTGAATCGATGTTGTAGCGTTATATGTCAGCAGCTGCTACAATAGTTATAACAATGTTGTTGGTATTTTCTATGCAAAAGTTCTATACAACTCTTACGACAATTTTTCATATGTTTTTCGAATGTCGTAAGAAAATTCAGTGTTGTCAATTGTTTATTTCAGCAAATAAATAAAAAATTCAATCGATTTGGCATAAAAAACGATAAACACAGAAATTACAAACAAACAAACAGCTGTTTATCAAAACAAAAAATAAAATTTTATTAAAAACTGTTTGTTTATTAGTTTAAAATGTGGAATAATGAAAATAATAAAATTTTAAATAAAAGGAAATTATTTTGGTTTATTTTGTTCGTTTAATTAGTTTAATATTATTTGTTTTTTTTTACTTTTGACATTGTTTTGATTGTTTATTTTATTGTAAACATAAACTAATGACTTGCTACAAAAATCTGTTCACAATCACTGTTACTACACTTTAGTAGATATAATATAGAACTTGATTGTGAATTGAACAAATATATATTATATTCGTCCACAGTGAATAACAGTGTTGCCGTTAAAGGCCAATTTACATTATATCACACGTAAGCCCGGGACGTTTATTGTTATTATGATGAAAAAAAGCAAATAAAGACGTCATTTATTAACGTCATAAGGTCGTTATAACAATGTTGTCTAAACAATTGTTTAGACAACTTTGTCTTGATAACAAACGTCATTTTATTGTAAAATTTGTGTAGAATTTTGTTTTTGTGCAATTAAAATTGATTTTTAACATAAGTCTTAGTGAAATTAGTGTTTATTTCAATTTAAATTTGCATTTAATTTTAATCGTTTTTATTTAATATAGCATTATTTCAATAAAATTATCTGTGGGTTGTCGTGACAAAATCAGCATTTTGTTACCCTATGCATGACAATAAACTGACTATTTTTCTGCCGACGTTTTGTCAAGTATGATACTTTATACTTGAAAAATATTTGTGTAACATAGACATGGGGTTATAACGATCTCGGTTATTAACCCTGTCTATATTCAACAAATATTTATCACGGCACTTGACAACGTCGGCAGAAATATTGTTAGTTTTTTGTAATAATGTAATGTTACGGCTGTAACTCAGGATTATAAAAAAACAGGGAGGTTTGCGTTTAACAAAAAATACGTTTATTTCTAAAATAATAAAATTAGATCCACTTCAATACTGTTTTTGAGTCACTCCATATGATTGTAGATTGTGGAACTATTTTGTGTTCATTTACCACATTTTGTTTTATTCTCGTTCCTAGGACAGCTGGTTAATATAAAATCACTTCCACAGAAGGTAAAATAATCACTTATGGTGACTTTTGAAGTGGTGATAAATGTTTTTCTTTTGGAAGTACTTCGTTTTATTTTTCCTAGGTACACTGAAAAAAATCCATGCCTAATATATACGAACAATGTCGTACATTGTACGAATCGTTCGTTGTTTCGCACCACGAAATTCTTTCGTAATATATTCGAAATTGTACGAAATATTTTAGTATAATGCAAAATATTCTTAAACAAATTAATTTACATAAATTGAAAAAAGGGAATTTTGAATAAATATGGCAAAATTTACGAAATATTAACTTATTCAAACATTTTTGTTCATTTTAAAATAAATTTTCTAATTTTAGTTCAAAATTATTCTCCACACAAATTTTAAATTTTTTTTATGAAAATTATTCGAGAATAATATTATACTTTTTCTTAAATTTTATAAAAATGTTGTAGTTTTATTTAATAATATAATTAATATCATTATGTTTAATTTAGCTAAAATTTAAGAAAAAATAATACGAAAGGTTTTCGTACTTTCGTGAAAATAGAAAAGGGTTTTATTAAATAATATTTCGTATTATACACGAAATTTTTGAAAATATTACGAAAATAGAAGTTACGAAATTTTTTTTCGTAAAGTTGAGCATGGATTATTTTCAGTGTACTTAATATCATGAACCATTTTTTATTATATTTGCTGTTTGAAAAGTAGGCTGAAAAATTGAGTTTTTAAATTTGGTTATAAATTAAGTATTTTGATTACATTGAAGAAGTTTTATTTTAGTAAAAAAAGATCCAAGAAATGTAATTGGCTAGATATAATAGAAAAATTTCAAATAATCAACGAGTGACAAAATGCTATGAATTTCTAAATGTTTAGATATTTGCACTATGAAAGCAATCGACTTCTTGGATTTGTGAATGACTGAGTAATACTTTTGAAATGATAAAAATTTAAATAAAACTGCAGTGTACATCATTTGATTTTTATTTTGCACAATGCACGAATCACTCCACATTCAGTGTTTCGCATAAGTATTCGAATTTAGGTGTTCTTTTAAAAAACAACATAATTTAATAACATTTATTTTGTGTAAAATTAATAATTTAATTTGATATATTTGTCT
The DNA here is from genome assembly GCF_022045245.1 of Lucilia cuprina. NCBI lineage: Eukaryota > Metazoa > Arthropoda > Insecta > Diptera > Calliphoridae > Lucilia > Lucilia cuprina. The sequence continues at coordinate 22,250,002 of NC_060954.1, forward strand.
AGAGAGTTCTAACGTTTAATATCACACTCCTTAAAATTTGAATAAATTACATTTATTTAAATAAATTTAACTTTTTAAAAAAAAGTACATAAAATTACTTCACAAAAGAATTCGAATTTTTCCTGTATTTCATATTTGACAATATTTTTCGAAACACAAAAATTAGAATCGAATGGTCTTTTTGCTTAAAATTGTTTTAGGGGGTTACTATCAACCGAAAGGATATATTTTTGGCGCATAATTTTGGGGCATTTGTATCATCTTTTCATAATGATATTATAATTAAAATTACGATTTTTGACCATATTTGCAATTTTTTTTTCTCTTTTACAGAGATAAAAAAACAAAATTTAATATTGGGATTTAATAGATTGCTTGAGGTATTTAAAAATAATAATTTTTGTATAAGGATCTGTTTTTAAACATTCCAAGATATATTTATGGTATCGTTTTTGTGTTTCTAATTGAATTATCTGGATCTTAAGTTCATTTTCGTACCACTAGGATCGATATTTTCCGACAAAGTTCTTCCACTCGGCCAGTGTTGAATTTTTAAGATTCTCATCCCAATTTATCAGATCCTGCCAAATTACCTGCATTATCCTTTTTGCTATTACTATAACAGGACCTAACCAACCTACTGGGTTAAATAATTTAGCTATTGTAGATAAAACTTCCATCATACCATGCTATGGAATCCACGTTAAAATAGAACGCGTCCAAGTGAGCATTCCATAGCAGTCCCAGCGTTCTGGGAAAACCGGCTAAAATTATCCTATTATTCGAAGTCAATTTTCTTTACACATCCGATCAAGGAGGGACATAATTGTTCTTTTTGGCGCTTCCCAAAAAAGAAGTAAACTACTATTCAAATTGTCCTCTTCCGAAAACTCAACTCTGGTGATAAATATCTGAACAGAAGACGATGGCACTGAACCTATGTTAATCCATCCGAATATTGTGTTGCGAGCTAAAAGCGATCCTAAAACATTCGTACGAATTTAACCCAGTATAATTTCGGCACCTAAGAGCAGATCAACCGGTCTGAATTTGAAAAACTGAGAATCAGCTAGTTGGAGATTCGGTAAATTCATACAAAGTTCATCTGATAATACAAAAGATGGTAAGATGCCTAAAATATTCGGTATAACAAGAGTATTAGTCTGTAGAATAATCGAAGGGTCCAAGAGAGAGGCTATTTCGATCGAGCAAAGTTTAGTAGAAGTTGCAGTAATAACCTGGTTAACACCAGAAACTTTTCAAATACGCCGAAATTTTAAAATCGTTATTAAAATTTTCGGTTAGCTCTAGTTTTTAGATATTGCGATTTTTGTACAGACATTGTTTACACCACTTTTTGGAAGTTTTTACTTAATTTCACAGAACTGAAACTAAATTTCAAAGTTTTTTTTTACAGCATGGTAATATACACAAAATTATCTTTCTAAAGAGTATAATCATGATGAAAGTTACTGCAGTGTAACTATATTGACCTTGCAAGGCAAGTTGAAAATTGAGTTTTTTTTGTTTTATCTTTATAACAATACTTTGGGCTATGAGCACTTCTACAGTTCCTAACCTCATGTGTTTGTGACAAGCAATTAAGACAACAATGATGCTTCCTAATCGTAGAATATATTTCCGAAACTAAAAAATTTTTTGAATCGCTTGCAATCGCGCAGAAAATGATTCTGGTGCTAACATAGAAAGCAAATATGAGAATTTGATGCCACTTGAGCATGATGAAGTTTGGTTAAGTTCGTCAAGCGTGTCTTTACGAGCTCAAAACTAATAACCGAATATGAAGCTCTAATAAAACGCAAGTTTATACACACATAATATATTATTATTGACTTAGTTTAAACTTTTATAAAAAATAAAAATGTTTATTAATTATTTAAAAAAATATTTAATAAATTAAATTTGAATTACTTCTCTAATATGTTCAATATTAAAAGAAAATTAATTTTGTCAAATTTGACAGTCAAACTGACCGACCGTAGGAAGAAACAAGTAAATCCAATCTCATGTATTTACTTAAAACACAACAAAAACACACTTCTATAATACCAATTGTTTTTTATTAATTAATCGACTATTAATTCTATTACAGTGCACTCGCGGTAACGTGAACTAATTAAAACCAAGGGAGTTCATGTTAGCGAAATTGTTCACGTTAGCGATTGTCAAATTTCATAAAAAAATGTGAAATTTTAATTTATAAATATGTATTTTACACACTTGAGCGTGATATTCTTTTATTATTATTTATATTATTAAAATATAAAACTAAAATTTTATTAAAATCAAATTTCTTTTAACATTAGACCACTTACAGCCAATTCCTATCACGCATTCGAAGGAACCAACGGTAAAGAGTTTTTTCATTAACTGGAAGTTCTGATGATTTTAAAGTTTGTCTTTTTCCCGGTCCTTGGTATGTGTTGTTTACACAACTCAAAATTGATTCTTTTTATACCCTACACCACTTTGGTGGGGAGGATATATTGGGTTTGTGCTGATGTTTGTAACGCACAATAATATTGGTCCTTTACCCACCTTAAAGTATACCAATCGGCTTAGAATCATTTTCTGAGTCGATATAGCTATGTCCGTCTGTCCATGTAAACCTTGTAATCAAACTACAGGCCGCAATTTTAAAGATAATTGAATGAAATTTGGAACATGATCTTCTATTGTCCCAGGGATGAACGCTATTGAAAATGGTTAAGATCGGTCCATTATTTCACCTAGCCCCCATACAACTGTACCACCCAAAAAGAGTTGTAAACATTGTAATCAAACTACAGGTCGCAATTTTGGAGATAATTCAATGAAATTTGGCACATGATCTTTGATGGTACTGTAGACAAAGCCTATTGAAAATGGTTAACATCGGTCCATTATTTCACCTAGGCCCCGTAGAATTGAACCCGCCAAATAGGGCTTTTAAGTTCATAAAGCTGCAAAACCAAATTATATACTAGTCTTGATGACCCTGATAAACTTTTTAATTATAGGGCCTCATTTGACCCTAGCCCCTCTAAAAAGCCCCCATCAAAATTTTACTTAAATATACACAGTTTTATTAAACTGTATATGGCTTTAGTATATCTGAGTCAAGGTAAAATTCAACTTAAATGCTTTATTATGAAAACTACATCACATTTTATTCGTATACAAGTGTAGGGTATTATATGATCGGCGTCCTATAGTCAGGGGACGCCGATCTTGTTTCTTTTTAATACTGCATACTTTTTTGATAAACTAGTCACACTTGTTCCCTTTTGCAAACTATCTTAAATGTCAGCCTTTACTTTTAACTACAAATATTTAGAATTTTTTACACTCATTCCGACTGATTCACTTCACATAAGAAACTAACTTCAAATTTCTTTGCCATACAAACAAAATAATTTAGGGGATATACACTTATTTATATAAGGAGATTACCAAAATTTTAAAATTCGAATTTAATGAATGTATTTCAATGTTGTCTACATGCTTAGAAAAAATATACTGTGAAAAAAATTGTTCACGTTAAGAGCTTTCTGAGTTTGTTCACGTTACAGAGTAGTCAATGTAAAAAACATCTTGTTCACGTTAGACAATGTTCACGTTACCGCGAGTGCACTGTATTTGCAATTTACTCTTCCTGTTCACGACGCGAGAAATTTTATGCAAATAAGAAATGAACAAATTTTCACAAATAATTTATCTTTTCTATAAATTTTCCGTTCACATAAAGAAACGCGCAGTTGATAATTTACGTAATAACAAACAAGATAAAAACAAGTATCAAATTAAATTGTGGCTTTTTTGTATATGCGTATATGTTTTTTCACTGCTTTTTTATACAATTCAAGTACGTACCTTATTAATTGTAGTTATATTCAAAAAACATAAAATAAAACAAATGTGTTTTAATATTTTCTTTAAATAAAAATTAAATCTTTATTAAATATTACCTTGTGATTGGGTGAATTATACGAAACGTATATGTTAGCGATTAGGTTGCTAATAATCATATTTTTAATGACAGAAAGTGGCGAACAATATTTATGGCGATACCGTTAGCGGTTGTACTCGTTAGAATTTAAAAAAATATCCCCACTCAAGGATCCTAACAAGTCTCAAATAATTAAAAAACGTAAATACACGCACAAAAAAATTAACTTAAACAGTATTGATTTAAATATTCTATAAAACAATTAATGTTTTTATTTTTTTAAATATTAATTTTCATTTCATTAATTTTTTGAAATAGATATTTTATAACACTCTTTATAAAAAACTTTATTAAAATACTTTAAATTACATATTTCTTTGACTATTACCTGTAAAGATAATTTTGTAGTAATTTATTTTTTTATAAAAGAAATAATTAAATTAATTAAGAAAATAATGAGAGGATCGCCAGAGATCGCAATAAAAGTAAAATAGAATCTATCTCAAGCACAAGACGATAGTTTGCTTTCCATCAGGGTACAGATAGCGATCGAATTCAATTCGCTCGCGAGCGAGTTTAATTCGAGCGATTTAAATAATTCATTTTTGGCGAATAAATCTATTCGACTCGCGAGTTTAATTTTTAAACTCGCGATAAGAGTTGAAAATTTAAAGAGCGTAAAATAGAAATCGCTCGCGATTCGAGTCAAAACGAGTTAATCACGAGTTTTATAATTTTGTAAATGGAATAAATTAATATTTTTAAGGAATAATCAATTTATATATAAATATAACATAACCAAATAAGTTTCCCATTAAAATTATGTACGCGAATACATATGTACGTACATTATTTGCTGCAAAGTAGTAGACACTTCGTACATACATACATACATACATACATACATACATACATACATACATACATACATACATACATACATACATACATACATACATACATACATACACACATACATACATACATACATACATACATACATACATACATACATACATACATACATACATACATCATTAAACACGTGTTTTATTATCATCATAATAAAATTTTCCAAACCATTTGATTCACAATCAATAATCTAACAGCCCATTTCACAATACCGAAACAACATTTTCTTTCTTATAAAATGTTCTTTCGCATTTAAAGAAAAATAATAAATAAAAAAAATGTTAAAGATCACTTGCATGTCCATCAATATATATATATGTACATACATAACTACAGTTAAAAAACATACACATTTAAATAAAAAGGTAGACAATATATTTCTTATACTTTCCCTCTTTTGCTTTGTCAGACCGTCATACACAATCACACATACATAATTATTTCCCATATTATTGGTTCTTTTTTACTACCACAACAGAACCTGTTCCTTGCACACACATTTTGCTGATTTTTCGGCTCGAATTTAACACGAATTCAATTCGTTTTCCACTCGCTCGTAAGCGAGTTGAAAAAACAAAAACATGTAAATATCGCTTACGAAGCGAATACAAAACACATAAAACTCTAATTAAAATTGTGCTCGCGTGTTCAAAAATAAAACTCGCGATTTTGAATTTTAAAACGAGCGATATAAATAAAATAGCGTTCGCGAGCGATATTTTTACCTACCCTGCTTTCCATACAAAGTTTATGCGTTTAACTGTTATGTCAATACCCACATACCAAGGTATGTTTTTCATTTTTGAAGTGATATATCTCGAGTAGGGTTGCCAGATTCCGATTCGCAAAAAGCTGGACATTGGGCTTTAAAAAGCTGGACATAAAAAATACTGAGAAAATGCTAATTTTTGTTTTGTGTAAATAGTTTCACAGTGATACACCAAAAAATGCAGGGGTTCTCATATACCAATTCCGTTTTGCTACAGTTCACAGAGTATAAATATATTTTTAGTTTTCCCCGATCACTTCGTTAACTTACTTTTTAGAGCAAAAGATGTGAAAAAAGCTCCAATTAAATTTTAAACATCATAAGTACGTAAGCTGTACGTAAAGAAATTGACTATCGCTCGCAATAATAGGTCTTTTCGCGTACTTTACTGTAAGAAATATACAGTAACTTTATGATAGAGAGTAATTTTTAATTTACTCTCAATCAAAAAAATATCCAAAAAATACGCGAAATCCAATTTTTTGTTTATAAACAAAGATTGGTAATGCCCTTTTGCTGAAATCTCAATCGCTAACAAAACACTAAAAATCAAATAATTGTAACTTTGATTTTTCCTATAAATAAATGGATATTTAAAGTTAACAAAACATGTTGTATCATTAAAAATATATTATTGTTTTAAAACTTCATGATACACACATATTATTAAAATAAAAATTTTCATGACAAATAAACTCTTTTAAAAACTAATTTATGATAAATAAATAAAAATTTTCATGACAAATAAACTCTTTTAAAAACTAATTTATGATAAATAAATTTAAAATAAATTTAATTACAAATAATTTTTTAATATTCGTGTGTTATTAATTTATATATTTCTTTGAAAAAATTTAAAATTTACCAAAGTTTGAATTTTATGATGTTCAGCTGTTCAAGTGTTGAGACATGATGATAGAAGAGGGAAATCATAACATAGTTGTATAACAAATGTACAATCAGAGTTGGCTAACATGATTTGACAAAGATAACATAAAAACAAGTAATAAAGTATATATAGTATTTATTTTTTTTTCTACTGTCAGTCGGTACCTAACTCTAAGAATGTGTTAGTAAAATAATTTGTAGTTAGGGTGGCGTATAATAAAGTCAACACCCTTTACATCAGTGTTGCCCAAATCCCGAGTGATAGTGAATCGAGAATTTGGCAACAATGCTTTACATACATATTTGCATTAAAAATTACTAAAAAATACGTTCTTTTATTTTTATGTTTTTCTATAATTGGTCATAGTTCCCAAAGTCCCCTCCCGAAAATCATTTAAACGCGCATAACTCTTTACTAAATTAAGATATCGATAAAATTTGGTATAAGTATTGCTAATATGAATATAAATATTACAATGAAAGGTTTTTTCGATCGGTCCATAATTGGTCATAGCTCCCATACAAGATTCCTTCCCGAAAATCACTTAAACGCGTATAACTCATTATTAAAGTAGGTTAGGTTGATAGGAGGATGTATATTACATCAAATCCGAGGAAATACACCTAGGCCGCAATCGGGCCTGTTGTGCGCTCCTTATCATGAAAGAAAAAAGAGGGAACTGAATGAATTATTTTAAAGTGTTCAGAAACTCAGTATCCTGAACGTAATTCCTAAGAATCTGAATCTGCACGTCCAATTTTGCATAAATGTGCTCATAATCCTGTGTGTCCACTCAGAATACGTACTATCATACTAACATCAGAATTGCTCATTTTGAGATTTTTCGTCTTGCTCTCTCACCCTATAGGATTTTCGTGATTCTACCCACTGTTTCATTATTACAAGAAGTCTTATGGTATTCTCTCACCAATATTTTTAGTTCAGCTTTTGTTGCGTTGAATGGTTTTGTGTTTGTCAGGTTAACTGCCTCGAGCTCCCTTCCCTTTAAAGCGTTTACATTCGCTCTTTCGTTATCGACTACTCCCGAGTGGGCTGGTACCCATATGATGTGAACCTTACCTCTGGAAGAGTATTCAGTTAAAGCTTTCCTACAATCCAATACGGTCTTAGATTTAGTTCTATCTCCTGATATAGCCCTAATTGCCTTCTGGCTGTCTGTCTTCTTCTGAATCTTCAATATAGAATCCCAGCCCCACTTTATCCCCCAATTTAGAGCCATCCGTGTAACATTTCTACTGGTATTTGCTCTAATGTTCCGCTTGACCAAGGTATTCTATTTGGGATCATCGTTTCAAAGTTTCCGACATATTCTGTGTCTGGTATTCGTTCAGGCACATCCGATGACTGTGTATAACCTTCCAACGTGCCCAGTATATATTGATGACGTGTCCTATAACCACTTTTGGCCAGTTCACCTAAAGTAAAGAGCCGTTCGGCTGTAAACGCCGCCTCATGTTTTAAATATGTTTCAATGGGTGGAATATCTAGCAACGTTTCGGTCGAGGATTACACCTAAGTATTTAACTTTGTCACTGGTATCTTCTTGCTCAGAAAGCAAGCGGTATACGTAGAAATTTTTCCATTTTTGCCGGGTTAACATTGAGGCCTCTCGGTTGAGCCCATCTTAAGGCCGTATTCAGAGCCTATTCAGCACTTCTAGACAAGTAATTTGGATCATCTGCATAGCAGACTGGTCTAAGTCCTTTCTCGGTTAGGGTCCTTATTTATCGTAGTAACCCAGAGTAAAGGTGACAAAATGCCACCTTTTTTCTGATAGTTATATCGTACATCTCGCAGCTTATCCATCTATTCCTTAGCATGTGGTTGATCCAGTTACGGAGCACCCGGTCAACTGGTCTAGGGAATGGATAAGAGTATCCGTGTGTACGTTATTGATGGAGCCTTTGATGTCAATACATACCGCCAGTGTATATAGTTTGCTATCAAAGGATGCACCTATGTAGTGGATAACTTCTTTTAAGGCGGTTTCCACCGATCGTCCTTTTACATAAGCATGATGCTTGAATTTTAGATTCTTGTTAGGTATACTGCTTTTAACTATACTATCTACTATCCGTTCCAAGTTTGTAAGTAGGAAGGACGTAAGACTCATAGGTCGATAAGACTTAGGTGTCGCATAGCTAGGTTTCCCTGGCTTAGGTATAAATGTTACCCTTGCATCCTGCCATTTAATGGGGGTGTATGTGAATTTCAAGCATGCAGTACATATCTGAGACAGATGTACGAAACCAGACCCGCTTACATCTGCAAGAGTGCCGGGGAAATGCCATCCGGCCCTGCAGCTTTATATGGAGCAAAGCTTTATAACCATGTCAGATGTAATAACAATTTCCGTGTTACCCTCCTCTCCAATATCGGTTCATCTATGTAATTCGATATACCGGGTGGAAAATGCGAGTTCATTAGGAGTTTCATGGTCTGCTCTATATCCTCTAGCCTCCTGCCCGTGTTATTGACCATAGATTCCTCTTGGACATGAGTTTTGGATAGGAACATTTTTATCTTTGATACGTCATTTACGCTGTCTACCTGTTCACAGAAAAGTTTCCAGGAGTCTAGTTTGGCTTTACGAACAACTTTCTTGTATTCACCAAGTTTACTATGATACTCATCCCAGTATACTGCGGTCTTTTTACGCCGTGTCCGGTTAAATAGTTTGCGAAGAGTCTTACCAAGGTTTCGGATCTCCCCGGTTACCCAACTTTATCGGTTTTGGCCACCAAGTATTTTGGCCGTAGTATTTTGAATCCTATGTAGCAAAAAAAATAAATAAAAAATTGAAGAAAATGATTAAAGAACATGAAAAAGTAAGTATTTTTTAAGTTTTAATAAACAAATTTATAATTTTAACAATTTTTACACATTAAAAAGACAGCTCTGATTACATTTATAGGTTATGTCATATGGAACAGACAGGTGTGATAGCAAAAATTATGAATCGTATGTAAAATAACAATTTTGACATACATTTGGAAATACATATGGATAAAAAAGTGATAAAAGTGAAGAAAACAACATGTGACATAAGATACATGTTCTCGACCGAGACCCTGTATCAGCGTAGAAAAGTTGGACATTTACGTGATTAATTCCAGAAACCTTGTTGCAAATCGTCCATGGTTCCTGGATTAAAGCTATATGTATCTTGCCTGTGTAAATTTTAGAGTGTTTCTGGCCGTCTCACTCCGATGGAGATTTATTTAAATAACCTTAGTTATTGTCATCCGTTGAAATTTTCTTCTAGCGAGTGATCACCTCCCCGCTTGTTGGATTTGACTCCTCCGTGTAACCTAAAGTGGCTACTGATGCAGTGGGTATCATTGATGACACTGCAGAATCCTCATCAGACATATGAAGAGTAGCTGTTTTCACCGACACTTTCCTTATTTTGGACAGCATTGCTGTTCTGTCTTTTGGCGAGTGAGTGATTTCTTCCTCGCTTTTAGTATTTGACTCCTCCAAATTACCAGAACTTGCTAATGATGTTTTGGGTATCGCCTAAGATTTTTTAGAGTCCTTATCGGGGCCGGTTTTGACAGCCCATTCAATCGGCGCTTCGCCAATTTTGGAAAGGGCAGCAGCACCTTCTTTTTTTCAGTGGTACCTTCCTCGCTTTTAGAATTTGACTCCTTATCGTTTCAGTACTACCTACTGATGATGTGGTCTTAGGTCAGCATTTTGACCACCAAGAATTTCCAGTATACGTTCATTACCCAGTTTGCTGCCCCATCCTTTTATGTAGACAGTGGACTTTAAGAGCACCGGAAGCTCACTCTTTTTTGCCAGTCCCAGCATAGCGTCGTCCCAGGGACGAGGGATACTTTCTACCAAGATACCAACCTCACCAACATCACGCTCTCAATTGGTTATTTGCCCTTTGAAGCGATTGCGTGGTCTACTATCTTATTGTTCACCAGATCTTCTACCTTACTCTGTTGGTCTATTGGAATTTTGCCTGTCGGATTACCGGCATCGTAAACTGCATAGCAGATATCGTCCGGAGTCTTCATCTGGCAAACTTTGACGTATGATGGCGGCTCATTTCCTTTTGCACTGTCTAGCCTATTTTTCCTCGTTTTTCAGGGCTTCTTTGATTTCGCCGATGTAGTCATCTTCGGGATATCTATCTTGGCGTTGTCACCCTTACTCTCAGGATTCCGACTTGAGATTCCTTTGAGTAAAGTATGGCTTGGCTTCGACTGTGTATTAGAAGACGGGGAGCTCTTTTTCTTTTTAGGTTTATTTTCAGTTGTCAACACTTCGGGAGACCTGATCCTCTTTGCCTCAGATCTTGTGATAAAGTCCGATTTTTCCTTTGGAGTGCTTCATTGATTTCCTGAAGCATCTTTTTCAACTTCCTCCTCTGTGCTCGAGATAGTCTTTTCTTAGTAATAGGTAGTTTACCTATGCTATCACTCACCTGTTTCTCCATTTGCTCTCCTTCATCCTTTTTGGGATTTGCTATAATGGTGTTGTTATTATCATCTGAGGATTCAGAGTCGGAACCCTCACCTATATTTAAAGGCTGAGGTAGCTTAGAGCTTTCTCCGAGAACATCCTTCTCTTTTGCCCCTATGTTTTTGCCAATGCTATTCACTTGACGCAAAAAAAAATTCAAACAAAAAAGTTTTGTTTTAATTATTGTTATTTTATGTTCATTGTTCTCGACAAAACGATTTGGATATACTAATATTCTCTTCTGAACAACCCCAATATTTTTAAGAGCAATAATAAATTTATATGAACATGCCGCCAGTGTGTTATTGGCTGTGCAAGATTTAATCATCTCTTCAAAGCGCCTTCACAAGATGAGAGGTAACGTATTTAAAATTTTTTAATAATATGTTGAGCCGGAACCATCCTCTGGTGGTGTTAATATACGTACATCGTTATCGTCCCGATATTGTAGCTTTGAGTCGAGGGGGAAATGGGGACCAGTGGGTAGACCCTCAAAGTGTGTCACCTCGTTCATCACATTAAAAAAAATCCAAAAAAAAAAAAATAATAAAATAATTAAAATCCACACATGTAAGAGTCATTTTTGTAGATCCTATTAAGGAATAGTTGTATATTATATTTTCAGCTCATTCTGATAATAAATAGATTTTTCGAATTTTTTTTTTAAAATATGATATCCGAAGTGAAACACTTCATTCTGCCCACGATAACTTAAACTGTCAATGAACTCGAAAACACTTCAGCTGGTCCAGAGATGCAGAATTATTTCCAAACACAAAAGTTACTAAGTGAATTTATGATCATGACTATTTGCCATATGAATATGTATTCATGAACAAGGCAAGCAAGTTTACTTCGAAAATCAAAGTCATCGAATCACGTAAGTTACCAACAACTATGTCCAGCAATTAGACTCATATTTGGCTTAATACACGAGTTATGGCTTCAACAGGATGAAAGAAAAATGGATCTGTGAATTAACCTCCAAGTATGTGCTTTGTCAAGATCAGCAGTGGTGGCAATATTCTCAAAATAAAGTTTAAGTAATCTTGCTTTGTATTGATATTTCAAATACACAAATTTACTTTATTAAAATAAACTTTTTGTGTTACTTTTTACAATTGTGTGGCTCAAAAATGAAAACATTAATACCATACTTTTTGTTTCCCTATACAGTGGTAGCCCAGCAATATATAGAAAAGTTTGTATGTATGTGAAACTAGAGTCCATTTATAACAATTTTGATTCGTTTTTATACCCTTCACATTCGTAAGAAGGGTATATATAAGTTTGTCATTCCGTTTGTAATTTCTATAATATAATTTTCCGACCCTATAAATTATATATATTCTTGATCCTTGTATCAGCAAAATCGGTCGGTAAATAACGGAGATTGGATTAAGATGTACACGCGTGTGTAGATGTTTTGGATTTATTCAGCTGTGTATTTCGTTTTGTATGTTTAGATGCTGTTGGCGTCATTGAGTTGTGTATTTTGTTTTAGTGAATTCTGTTCGTATATTTGGATGTAGGTTCTTTTTATTGCGTTGTTTATTTTGTTTTTGTTTTTCTGTGTTTTTCGTTATGTACGTTTAGATGTCTGTTGGTTTAAATGTCTTGTGTATTTTGTTTTTTATTTCGTTTACCGTTGTTGTTGTTCATTTTGTTTAGCTTTTGCTGTAATAATAATGTAGTCGGGAAAAAATTTATAAAACTGAAGGGTATATAAGATTCGGCACAGCCGAATATAGCACTTTTACTTGTTTATAATCAGCTCGTATGCCCTTAAAATGGAATTATAATTTCAGAAAAATATTTTAAATATTTGTATGTAATGTATTATGCTTATAACGGTATCAATTAAAAGCTGGGAATATGTATTTATATTATTTATTTGACCCACTTAAAGAAAAAAATTTACACATTAATTAAGTTTAAATAAGTTCTCATTTTCGAAAAAAAATGTTAAACTTGTTTTATTGAGACAAATTTTTTAAGCTTCCATTTCTTTTTTTTTAATCCTGATTAATTGAAATAATATTATTATTAATATTATTTTGAAGCTGATATTCTAAGCTTCATTTGATATTAATACCCAATTTTTAATATAAATTTTGAATTCCATCTTTTGAAATTGTATGTCCTTTAAACTTTAAGGACCTTTTACAGGGCCCACAGTTTCCTCTACATCTAGAATTTTTCATGTGTGGAAATGACTGTTGCACCGTATAATAAAACAAAATTGTAATATTGTATGTTCTAGGAATAGTTCCAGAGAAAAGAACAAAATTTTCTATTAATTTGTCTAAAAATCTGAGAAAACTTGTTGTCAACAAAAATATCGTTAATTCCTATTATTATTTAAGCATGTAATATGTAGTTAATTGAAACACATTTTAATAACTTTTAGACGCAAAGAATGTTTTAAAAATTTGAATATAATGGATTCAAAAAGCAATTTTTATGTTTGTTCAAAGCAGTTTTCTAATGTAATGTTCGCTAACAAACACCTAACAAAATTTGCTGCGCCTGATCTAAATTTATTTGAACAATCAGACAGCCCTCTTCCTAAAAAACAATGTTGGTTTATTAAATAATGATAATGAAAATAATAATGACAATAATAATAATAATAATAATAATAATAATAATAATAATAATAATAATAATAACAATATTAATAATGAAAATAATAATTACGATAATAATAATTGCATATGCAACAATTACATAAAAACGCTAGAAACTAGAATAGATCAATTATTAATAGAAAATAATAGTTTAAAAGAAAATATGAAAGAATAAAGACGGGAACAAGATAAGTAAGAAAGAAATCTAGTAGGATATAAAATGATACATGGTGGAATAATAATTTTAGAAAAGCAAATAAATATACTAGAAGCTTTTAATAGCAAATATTTGCAGAAAATAGAAGAATTAAAGAAATAATTGGAAGAAAAAGAAAGTATTTTAGAACAAAAGCTTCAAAATATAAATCTAAATTTAAAAGCAATTATTAATAGTGCTATAGAAAACGCTAGTAAAAACCCATATACTTAAAGATATGATTCGACAATCAAAACGATTGCTTTAGGGATATTCTTTCTCTCACCAATGTGATATAGGTACTGAGAACAGATTTGAACTTGCCAGAACACTGTACGACTTTTCCTCGGAGTGGCCAAAAACTCCGGGATTAAATAAGTCGCACTTATTGCAGATGAAGGCAAACGACTTAACTGACGAACAGAAATACGTTTCAATATCTTGCGATAAAATGTCTCTAAAGGTTATATGTATTACGATAAGAAATTGGACAAAATAATTGGGTTAAAAGATTATGGTGATGAAAACAGAACGTCGAGAATAGCCACCAGTGTAATGGTTTTTTTTTTCCAAGAATAGGTTGACAATCTTGGAAACAACCAATCTGTTACTACTTTGTTAACAATACCTGTAATGCTCAAATTATAAAAAATATATTTTTGAAGTTATTGAAGGCTTACAAAGTATTGGTCGTAAACCTGTTCATTTTGTAAGCGACCAGGGAAGAAGATATAATGTATTTTTTGAAAACTATGTAGTAAGTTGGAAGGATATTGAATATTTTTATGATATTGATTCCAATTTAGAAATAAGGTGTGCTCCTAAAATAACTGATGTACACATAAAGCTCAATAGGCTTCAAAGTATGAAAGTTCGTCTTGCTACTAAAGTCTTTAGTAAGACAGTAGTTTCTGCAATGAATACATTATATTCATCCAGTCTGGTAGATTTTTTAAAAATTTATTTGATATCCACAAAGGCTCAGATTCTAAAATTCCGTATGGAAAAAATTGTTTTGTGGAAATGAAGATCAAATAGAATTTAAAAAAACGCAACTGACAAAATTAAAACTATTAAAGTAATCGACCATAAGAATAACGACATTAAAAACAGATTTTAACATCTTGACGGTTGGATTCTCAACAATAAATCTCTAGTGGAATAATTTGAGTACATGAAAGACTGTGGCTTTGAATATATATCAACTAGACGTTTATGTCAGGACCATTAAGAACATTTTTTTGGACAAATTAGAAGGGATTGTGGAAACGCTAACAGTGTAACGTCGCACAGTGGTATAGGAAAAAAAAAGAGGGAAATAATTCGGTAACTTCTAAACGGTTAATCCGATTTTAATGAAATTTGGTTTGCACAAAGAGGAGGTGTTGTCGAGTTTAGGTATTGAATTTGGACCTTATAGGCCAACCAGGGGCCCGGCGGGGGGTCCTCAAATTAGGACACCTCGGCTATGTTAAATTTTTAAAACGATCTTATTTCTTCATTTGAGTTCCGATTTAAAAAAAATTTCGTATATAGAATCTCCTCATCGAGCACTATAAAAAATGTCGCAGCAGTAAATTATCTCTTATAGTTTAGGAGATATTCGCATTTGAAAATTAAAATTTTAAAATTTTTACCGTCCTTACTTTAGTTTTTTGATAATAGCGGGTCCAAATATTCCCGATTTTCGCCATTTTTTTTATTCGCTTAACAACAAGTCTATATATCAAGCAGTGAAAGAATTATGTAAAAATCATGACTGAGTCCAAAGTTATAGGCATTTTAATTTAAAAAATTAAAAAAAGGCGATTTTTTGCCATTTTTTGGGGAAAAAAGTATCTTTTTCTTTTTAAGTTATCTAAAAAGTTTCTAAGAAGATGTATATAGAATTTATACTTTTTGAAAAGCTGACTTTACATAAAATACGATAAATGAAACAAAACCTAAAAATTTTTGATACCGAGGGGACCAGATCCATCCAAAAAAAAACCCTATTTTTTATATAAAATTCAATTTTGAGCAAAAATTCTCAAATCGCATAGTCGATATCAAATTATAGTGACCTGTTTTATATGACCCAATATGTTCTTAATCATTTGTAACGGGTTTCGATAACCCCGCCCCTGGTATGGATATAATAGGCAAAAAACCAAAAAATCCCATTTTTGGGATTTTTTAAAACTTTTTTGGGAATTCCGGGATTTCTAATAAGAAAATTCGAAATTTTTATTTAATTTTGGATTTTGAGTAAAAAAATCTACCTAACTGTAAAATTTCATCAAAAAATATTCATAAATAAAATTTTTATTGCAATTTGAAAAATTTGTATCTTCGCAAAAACTTAATAAAAAACATTTTTTAATTTTTTAAAAAAAAGTATTCCGCGAATTTTTTATTTTCAAAAATTATATACAGTTTTGAAAAATAGACAAAATTACCTTTCCATTGATATATAACATGCCTACCTAATGTTTTTTAAGTGACAAATTAATTAGGGAAAACTCAACATCTTTTAGAAAATTTACCTAGCACTATTATTTTCATCCATAACGTTAACTCTTAAATTTGTTACATATATTAAAAAATTTTCAGGTATTATTTTTTAAACTGTAATGATTTTTACCCCTATAGGTCACTTTAATAGGTAGCTTATTAAAGTGACCTATTGAGGAAAAATTCATTACATAAGGATACGTTAGACATATTAGGTAGAATATCATAACCCTTTAAAAAATAATTTAATTTAAGTACCTGTAATTAATATATAAGACAGGTTTATATCTGTTTGTAATTATTTGTAATTTTCTAACCATGGCGATCGCACTAAAAAAAATGATTTGTGCTCCATTTTATTTGAACACTCTTCAGCTCCTTTTCAAGATAAAGTGAACTTCTTATTGAAATATATTGAAACTGCACATAAAAATAAAGTGGATAAAACTGATATATGTAAAATTGAAAATTTATAAAATCAGTTGATATAAAACTGAAGAGTGTTCGGTATTCCATTGCTAAATTTCTATCGAAATTTTCTGATTGGCTGGATGAATGTGTAGAAGTTGCTATTTGCGTATCAACTGTTGGTGCTCCCTGTAAGCAGTATGAGGATTTGAGCTCAAAATCTAAGAGGAAAAGGTTATCAACTTCACTAGAAACCTTATCTAACGAAGAAGTTTCGGACACTTTTAAAGCAATGTTAAGAAAAGAAAAACAGCCTTTGGATGCCATAAAAATTGCAAATATTCTTCCAACCGCATCACCAAGACGACTGAAAAGAATTGTAAAGAGTATACCCACACCATCATCTGATACAACGTTCACTGAGGAAGAAGCTATTGCGCTTATGTTGCAGCTGGGATTAAGTCGTGTGATAACTACATAACGTTAAGAAACGCGCTATCTGAAAAAGGAGTGGATGTTTTACCATCATATGACAAAATAAATGAAAAGAAGAAAAGCATTATACCACCTTCTATTGAAATAACTGATCGGAAGGCTGTTATTGGACTCGGCGCTCTACTCGAAAATACTGCTTTAAGGATTGCTTCTGACTTTTCTTCAGACCAACTAAAAAAAATAAATTCTTGTGATCTTCAACTCATTTGTAAGAGGGGATGTGATGGATTATCAGCACTCTCGGAATATAAACAAATCAACACAAGTGAATCATCTTCCGAGTATAAAAGTGTATTTATGGCATCGCTAGTTCCATTAAGAATTCGAAAGTATGCTGACAGCGATTCTCCATCAACCAGTTTCGATGATATTTGGAAGAATTCGACTCCAGGATCCAAAGCTTTTTGTAGGCCAATAAGCTTTGAGTATATAAAGGAATCCAAAACAACAACGCAAGATTTGATAAATCGTATTGAAGCAGAAATTAAAAACTTGGAACCTATAACAATCGAAATAGAAAATTATTCGTTTAACATGTCCTATGATTTAAAACTTACAATGATTGATGGGAAAGTTGGAAATGCCATTACAGGAATATCATCTACTTGGTACTGCTACATATGTGGTGATAAAAAATCAGAATTTTCGAATATTTCCAAGCAAAGATCAATAAATGAGGAAACATTACAATTTGGAATATCCCCCCTACATGCTCGCATACGATTTCTGGAACATTTTCTACATTTAGCATATGATTTAAAGTACAGAAGCATACCGGAAAATGCAAACAAAAGTGCAAATAACAATAAGGAGTTAATGGAAATGAGAGCCAGTGAGAAACGAAGAATTCAAGAGGAATTTAAAAAGCGGATGGGATTAAATATTGATAAACCACTCACAGGATATGGAAGCACAAACGATGGTAATACCGCTAGACGTTTTTTTAAACATTTTGAAACTACTTCCGAAATAACCGGAATTAGTATGGATTTACTGCAAAAGGTCAATATTATTCTAATGGCGATAAATAGCAAGCATAAAGTGAACGCAACAAAATTTGGAGAGTATTCTACAAAAGTTTCTAAATTACTTTTGGAATTATATCCCTGGAAAGAAATGACACATACAGTTCACAAGATATTATGTCATGGAAAGGTCATCATAGAACATAATATTCTGCCTTTAGGAGAGCTTACAGAAGAACCCCAAGAATCGAGGAATAGAAACTTTAAGCATATTCATCAGTTTAGCTCAAGGAAGTGTTCTAGGCAGTCTCAAAATGAAGATATTTTTAATAATCTGATTCTATCTTCTGATCCTGTTTTATCTACTATAAGGAAACGTTGGATTTGCTACAAAACGGTAGCATTTGAAAATATTCATGAATTTAAAGATTTACTTTATCTTTTAGATATGGACTACTGTGATACCGATTATTTTACAAAATTATATTAATTTATAAAAAAAAAATAAATAAAGACTATTTTTATATAAAATAAATACTTGTTAATTTTTTTAGGGATAAAGAATAAAAGATTAATCGTAAAAAGTGGCTGTGAAAATTCATAAAAATTTAGGTAGTAAAACATGCCTAACAAATGTATGGATGAAAATAATAGTACTAGGTAAATTCTCTAAAAGATGTTGAGTTTTCCCTAATTAATTTGTCACTTAAAAACATTAGGTAGGCATGTTATATATCAATGGAAAGGTAATTTTGTCTATTTTTCAAAACTGTATATAATTTTTGAAAATTAAAAAATTCGCGGAATACTTTTTAAAAAAAATTAATAAATGTTTTTTATTCAGTTTTTGCGAAGATACAAATTTTTCAAATTGCAATAAAAATTTTATTTATGAATATTTTTTGATGAAATTTTACAGTTAGGTAGATTTTTTTACTCAAAATCCAAAATTAAATAAAAATTTCGAATTTTCTTATTAGAAATCCCGGAATTCCCCAAAAAAGTTTTAAAAAATCCCAAAAATGGGATTTTTTTGGTTTTTTGCCTATTTATCCATACCAGGGGCGGGGTTATCGAAACCCGTTACAAAATGATTAAGAACATATTGGGTCATATAAAACAGGTCACTATAATTTGATATCGACTATGCGATTTGAGAATTTTTGCTCAAAATTGAATTTTTATATAAAAAATAGGGTTTTTTTGGATGGATCTGGTCCCCTCGGTATCAAAAATTTTTAGGTTTTGTTTCATTTATCGTATTTTATGTAAAGTCAGCTTTTCAAAAAGTATAAATTCTATATACATCTTCTTAGAAACTTTTTAGATAACTTAAAAAGAAAAAGATACTTTTTTCCCCAAAAAATGGCAAAAAATCGCCTTTTTTTAATTTTTTAAATTAAAATGCCTATAACTTTGGACTCAGTCATGATTTTTACATAATTCTTTCACTGCTTGATATATAGACTTGTTGTTAAGCGAATAAAAAAAAAATGGCGAAAATCGGGAATATTTGGACCCGCTATTATCAAAAAACTAAAGTAAGGACGGTAAAAATTTTAAAATTTTAATTTTCAAATGCGAATATCTCCTAAACTATAAGAGATAATTTACTGCTGCGACGACATTTTTTATAGTGCTCGATGAGGAGATTCTATATACGAAATTTTTTTTAAATCGGAACTCAAATGAAGAAATAAGATCGTTTTAAAAATTTAACATAGCCGAGGTGTCCCAATTTGAGGACCCCCCGCCGGGCCCCTGGTTGGCCTATAAGGTCCAAATTCAAAACCTAAATTCGACAACACCTCCTTTTTGTGCATACCAAATTTCATTAAAATCGGATTAACCGTTTAGAAGTTACCGAATTATTTCCCTCTTTTTTTTTTCCTATACCACTGTGCGTCGACAATGTTTAGTTGTCTTTTCCAAAAAAGATGGGGATTAAATTTTGTAAACTTATTAAAAGAGGGAAACTGTGAAATCCACGATGATGATGAATCATTTCCAACAATTTCAAATTCCTCCCGTTCTATACAGGAAATCATTGCAACTAATGTTTACAATGAATGGGAAGAATTTCAATCTTTTCCTAGACCAGATAATAGTTGCGAAAACGTTTTACCTGATGATAATTTAAATGCCTCAATTTTTTTGGGAGTGAAAACCTTAAATTGTAAAACAAAATGTTTAAGTCGGAAAACATTTCAAAGCAAAAAACACGATAATTTAATATGTGTACGGTTGTATTTAAACTCATAGAGATTTTCAAAAAACACATTAAAACCATGGTATGTGAACATAGTATTATATAAAAAAGCACGATCTCTAAATAAATGATTAATCCTTTCACCAAGATTCGATGACGTTTATCAATTCGATAAATATACATTTACACAAGAAAAAGAGTTTCATAAAAATAATTTAGTTAGACCACCAAATGATTTAATTTTATATGTAGAACAAT
>NC_060954.1:22275674-22350674 GCF_022045245.1 Lucilia cuprina
AGTTCAGATTTCTAGAACAAGTGTAAATTAATGAAATATAATTATGAGATGCTTAATCAATAACATTAAAAAATATTAAATAGAGTAATTGATGAAATGATCCATAGAATTATTAGAAAAAATGCACTGAGTGGTGCTTCAAAATCTTTAACTGCCAAAGGGAGGCGACTTGTATCCATGGAATACCATTGGACTCCTGATTTATCTTCTCCAAAATCTATATACGAACTAGGAGGAACACTATGTTTTAATTTAGACCTCTTAACAGACCTTAGGATGCTTAAACCAATGTAAAGTAAACTGTCGTGTAGTACAGGAAAAATACCTACTTTAGATATTTTAAAATATAGGTGGTTATCATACCCCAAAGGTCAACAAAAGCAATATTTTTCAGCTAATACTTATAAATATTCCTAATATGTATACTGTATCTTATTCATAAAATAAAGAATTTAAAATGTGAGGTTGAAAATCAGGATCTTATCATGAAATAGTTCTATAGTGATATATGGTGATGTCCCCATACTTATAGTGGCTTACAGTGGTACTTAGTGTTAGATTTATTGAATAAGAATCAATATTCTACAATTCTAAATAATATTTACACAGTACTCCCCAAATAGATGGGGTTTCCGTAATGTAGTTTTTGTTTATCAATACAAAATGACCAAAAACCCAGATTGTTTTTGTTATAATATATATATTTATACCTCACTAAAAATTTTACTAGGTCCAAATCCATTGAAATCCATGAATATATCATGTATCTAATTCAAGATTACTTATTATTTTCGAAATTTAATCAAAGAAACGATAGATTTCATATTAAGTCAAATATTGATAAATTCTTATAGGATAATAAATCTGTTAAGAAATGTCGTTCCACTACAAAAATATTTAAAAATGTTATTCTAATATATAGGAATAATAAAAATATTAAATTTTATAAAATAATGCAGCAATATTGAAAATAACAAAAAACCCTAAAAAAATTTCGTTAAATAATATCACGATTTTACATTTAATGGTAGAAAATTAAAATATAATATATTCTTTAAAAAATACAACAAGCAAATAGTTTTATTTTGCTGTAAATAACTGTTCAGATAAAGTTTTTTCTTAAAATTTATAAAATTTTACATAGGCAAATTACTTAATTGATTCACTGTACATAAATTACACTATAAAATTGTTTTACGATATTTGGTCATAGATCTCATACTAGGTAAATAAAATCACTTAGATTCACAATACTTATCAAATAATGATATAGCTCCAGAATTTTGAAATTTTGTCTTTATATACATAATTGGACATACAATTTACGAAAATCTCTTAAACGCACATTATTCATTACCAAATAATGCTATTGATACAAAATGTTAGTTTTGTATACAAAAATTCAATTTCAAGAATTTTTTACAATCGGTTCATAATATAGGTGCGGTCGGTCCCATACAAGGTTCTCTTCAGAAAATCACTTAAACACACATTACTTGTTACTAAATTACGATATAAATACGAAATTTGACTGAAATATAGCTTTTATGTTCAGAAATTTAGCTTAAATAATCTTTAACGATCGGTCTATAATTGGTCACATCTTCCATACAAGGTCCAGCCCTTAAAAACGCTTTAACCGTATTTAACTAGTTGCATTAATTTAATTTGTGTTGAACAAAATTATATATGTACGAGCTGTCTGTCCGCTACTTTGTTAGCGATACATTTTTCGTTTTAAATCAAGGAGTAATTATATATGTGTATCTCTAATAGAAAATTTATATATTTTACCTCATAATGTTAATTTAATTTTATCATCCCATCATATGTATATGGATCGAGTTAATAATATTTAGATATAATTAAATTACCTTGTTAGTTTTTGAAGTTTTTTATTGATATATGTTGCATTTATAAGATAAGTTTGACTTAAATGAAACTTGCAAAGTGATAATACTTGTATCTTCATAAAAATAATTTGTTTTTAAGGCATTACATGATAGGTTTTTTCAACGGGTTTTCATTGTTTCATATTACTTATTCATTATTATTCTTTTTAAAAAGGTTTGATATAATGAGATTCGTCACCTCTGTTTTATATTAAAGGACAATCATTTTGCTAGAGAAACGGACATTGAACAAATAAAGCCATAAATAAATACTATTCTATTTTTATAAATATAACAGATTTTAAGCACTTACTTTATATTTTTGTAATTTCACTCGAAAGAAAATATGGTTTTATAATTCAGTTTGAATGTAATATTTCATTGACAAAAAGTGGCTTCTAATTATTGATTTATTACTTGATTGTGAATTAAAATCGATTATATTTATGTATGCACCTTCAAAATGATAATTCAATAGAGCTAGTGTTTACTTTTTTAATTACTTGATGGGAGTAATTGAGATGTTCCTATAGAATTATTTATTATTTTCTATTGTTACATTGTAAATTAAAAAGAACCATACCTAATTACATTTGTAAGTTGTCTTGGTAGTACTTTTATTTTGAAAATTCCAACGTTCTGCACAATAATACTGATATTACTAAATACGAAGGATGTTTTCTAATAAATTATTTCTTTATGGACCACATCAGAGATTTTTTAGGTAATGGGAGTGAATAATTGGATGGTTGGCATTTTTTCCTATAGCATACTATTACTTTTCATTAGATGGTTAAATATGTCAGATTATATGTTCAAAAACCTTACCTTAAGTTTACTTGAGAGAAAATGGAAGTATAACTTTCAGTTTGACTTTAGGGATTCATTAATAATAGCTTGCGATAATGATTTGAGTTAGGATAATTGAATTATTTAATATAGGTAAGTTCTTAACGGCAATCACCAAACACAATAGAATTCTCTTAATGTAATCTTTTCTATAGACCACATTAATATTTTTGGGCGATGCGGAGGGTTTTTAAAATTTCAATTTGACAGCAAGATTCATTAACAATGATAATATTTTGTTTAAAGATGTTCATTGGTAAGAAATTTTAAATTATTTTTAACCAATTGTCAATATAGAAAAGTTGTTAAGGAAAATAAGTAATATATCATACACAGTGTTGCCAAAACCTAATTGGGAAAAAGTGCCAGATTTTTTTCAAAAAAATGCTAGAAAGTGCTAAAAATAAAGAAAAAATACTAGAAAAAAGTGCTAAGAAAATATTGTTTTTTTTTTCATTTCTAATGGAACGAGTTTAACACTAATTTTATATACATATTTATTTATTTAGCCATTACAATACAATTACAAATTATACTCAACCCAATTTACCGAGCAGGGTAAATTAAGATCAAAGTATTTTGTAGGAATTGAACCGACAACTCCCAGACTGACTAGCACACTAACAAACATATAGCATATAGCTAACCGAGGCACCCAAATTTATTTTCTTTAACAATCCCAAAAAGTGGATTTTCGAAATCGATCTTTCAGAATTTTTCTCTTTATTTTTTTTACTATTTTCAACTGCATAAATATAGGTTTTAGCATAGTACGCGAACCTACCAAATCCACTTATTTTGGGATGATTTAAATACGGCATTTAAAAAACCAGTGAAAAATATATCAAATTTGTTGAAAATATTTTTGAAATATAAATTGACTGTTTCCCAAAATTGATTTCAATTTCAACAATTTAAATTAAAAAATCATTTAAGAAGTAATTCCACAATTGATCATTTGAAATTTTTGGATGTGAATATTTTTGAAATTGAGTTTGAAATTATAATAATATTTCGAATCAAAAAGACACAAAATTCAATTTTTTGTATTATGTCTAACTTAAAGTTTTTACTAATTTAAAAAAAATATTTGAAATTAGTTTTAAAAAATATAAAACCAATTTGTGATAACTTGTAACACTTTTTTGTTAACATACATATTCTTACAATTCCAAAAAATGGAAAACTCTTAAAAACGTATGTACTATGCATTGTTAATTTTTTTTGATATATTCTGGTCCTGTGGCGCGAATTTCTCTATAGTATCTATATTGAAACAATTATTGTTAGTAGTAGATTTTTTGGGATAATTTAAATAGCTCTAAAAAATGTTTAAAATTTTTGAATTACTATAAAAATCATATACAAATTATTTCTTTTGAATATTATACGATTCGATAATTCTACAAATACTTATTTTTATATTACACATATTTTGTAAACATATTTTTACAGAAAAAACTATTAAAATGACGAAAACAAAATATGTTAAATATATTATAAATAGTTCTAAAAAAGTGCCAAAAAATATTTGAAAAATGCTAGAAAGGGTGCTAGGTGCTAGATTATATTTTTCGGTGCTAAATGAGTTAAAAATATGCTAAATCTAGCACTAAAAGTGCTAAATTGGCAACACTGATCATACACCACAAAGAAAATCTCTTAACAAAACACTAATAGTTTTTAAGTAATGGATTGATAATGTTGGACGTAAGAATTTTTACTATGGAATTAGATTTATTATTATCCAAAGGATGTTAAAACATGATGCAACAATATATATCAAAAAAAACCTTATCTTATTCAATTTGTGTGCTGACTTGGAAGGAAATTGGATTTGAAAAGTTCAATTTGGCTTTAGGATTCATTAACAGTGGCTTTTGATATATATTTGTTTTAATACTTGAAATATATTTTCATTATATGTAAGTTGTAAACGTCAAAGGTTAGATCACCACACATAAAGAAAATCTTTTAACGAAGAACTTCTTTGTAGACACATTAGTAGTTTTTGGGAGATGGTAGTGAGTAATTGGAGGTTTGATTTTTTTCTTTTAGAATTACTGTTATTATTTTTTGTCAGAGGTAACATTATGTATATAGAAGCTTACCTAATTCGATATTGAAATTGACGAGAAACACTCGTCGGTTAAGTCTACACCGCAACTTTTAAGGTATGTCCTTGGGATTTATTTATTGTAACGGCGAATGATATTTTAAGAGGAAACTGTAGTCGTTTAAATTCAAATGAATAATTGAAGGTTTTGAGCGGTGTGTATTTCAAGAATTTAGGAACTCTACAGGATAGTGAATTGCATCTTCTGCTTTTATAACTGAGTCTATTGAGTTATAATCCATTTTAGGAGAATCAAATAAATTCAACAAATTGTCATTGATTGCTCTATAATTTTTGGGTGTTAAGATTGCACGTTCCCATAACCAGTCATTTGATTTTTTGACGATATTGCATATATCAGGGTATATTTTAGCCGTTAACTCAGACAATGTATTTACTACTACGCCAAGCTCTAAAGGTACATATAATCAGTTTACCTTCAACCTGAGGATAATTTCCGTTACCAATTTTTATTAGTATTTCAGAAAATTGTGCTGCAGAGTTATCACCTCTCAGATGCAGATTTAATGTATGCTGCCATAGATTTGACTTCATCAGCTCTGGTTCCTCTTGGCACAACTGGAAGGGTTTGGCGAAAATCTCCAGCTAATAATACAGTAATACCTCCCATAATATCGTTGTTTGACCTTATATGTTTTAATGACCTTTTTAATGCTTCAAATCCAAATTTATTTCATCCCAGACAATAAGTTTACATTGTTTCAATACGTATGCCAAATTACTTTGCTTTGAGATATTACATATTGGAGTTTCGAACTGCTGTATATCGAGAGGAATTTTAAATGTTGAATGGGCAGTTTTTCCTCCGATTAATAATGTAGCTGCAATACCTGATGATGCTACTGCCAACGCAATATCAGCATGACTACGCACTTTTGTTAGGAGAAGATTTATTAAATATGTTTTTACTGTACCACCTGGGGCGTCAAGAAATATTAGTTTACCATTACCACATTCGATGCTGCTAATGACTTGGTCGTATACTACTACCTGATCATTTGTTAGAGAAGAATGTGCAGTAACCACCTCTTGTTGCAATTCAGTCACATTATAGTTTGTTTCAGCTAGGTATTCTCTGTTAGCCACCACATTATTCAATCTTGATGCTATTGGCATTTTATACAATAGAAAGAACTGTGTCTTCAATCAAAACCAAACACCTTCTATATACTTCATCCATTGTTAAGATTGATTCGATCTCAATCATTGTCTTTATATCCTCCGATAAATTGTCTTTGTGTTTATCCCAGAGACTTGACGCATTAGACAACTGGCAATTAACCAACATAATGGCAAAAAAGATCACGGCTAATCACACAAACCTGCTTCTTCTAGTGCATTATCCCAATGTTTATCATCCTCTAGCAATCCTAAAGCTAAACAGTATTGTTTGGATGAATTGTAAACATCCGTCTCAATACATCTTTTCTAATATCTTCCCAATACATCTTTTCTAATATCTTCCCATCCCTCGTTGCGTTTACCACGTTCGGTGGGATATCTTTCATGAATTGGGAATGCGAATATTATCCAAACCGCTTCAGAGGAACTAATATAGCGACCTGATTCGTACATTTTTATTTCATCTTTATCATTTTCTATTTCATCTTTATTTACATACTTGCAAATGTATTTGATGTACCTGTTAGTGACATCTCGCTAACGTAATTCGAAATACTGGCATAGTTGTCTCCATCAGGATTGTGTGTCATTATTTTCAATTCTTCCCAATTATCTACCACATGTATAACAATTTCCTCACGAATTTCTGTTGCAAATATTTGGCAATCATACAAAATGTAGGATATGGCCCCAAAAGACATGCACCATCTTTATTAATTGAAACAATACTGTTCAACGTTAACACTTTTTTTTGAAACACTCTTTACCATACTAAAAGTCCTTTTTTATTCTCTTTTCCTTACTTCTTTTTTTTAAATTTGCTAACAAGCATTAAAATAATTTGTTAAAGATCACACTAGTTTTGACAGTCAAACAATTGTGACCCTTAAAAAAATTATAATAATAAATGTATTGTCATTAAATGAACATATATACTACATACTAAACAATTTAAAATAAAAACTAAATAAAAGAAAACGAATAAAACAAAACTACATAAATACCTAATCAAAAAGAACCAGCGCAACTCCAACAAAAAACAATTGGCCACTTCGAACCGAATAAAGTGCAGTGAAGTACAGTGTTTTTAAAAAATTATTAAAAATTTTAAAAATACAGCGACTCAAATAAAGAAGACCCAACAACAACGAGTAAGTTCAAAAAATCAAATACAATTAAGAGAAACACAAACCCTTTAGTGTGTGGGTTCGCTCTTAGAATTTTTTGTCGCTGTAAATAAGAAGTAGAAAAACAAACAGGGTTACCACGCATACTTCTTTTGATAAATTACTGGGAAACAAAATACCCTACAATTAGTAATTAAATTTGAAATTAATTATTAGTTTTGACTACTCTTGTTGTAAAATCGCTAGCAGGGACTTTTTTTGACCCAATTTTGATCCTTATTTTCATCGGTTTGAATTTTAAACAAAATAAACAATGGTACTCGATAAATTTGTAAATTGTACAAATGACCTTTTGGATTTTGAAATAGAGTATACCCAAAACGCGGCCGAAAACAACATTCACTCTCTTGAGGTACTTTGGGTCGAACTTGATTCTCTGTGGTCACAAGTCAAAAGGACGTACGAAGAGTGTAGGGACACGAAGGAAGATTCAAAAGAAAAATCAATCGATAAAATTAGGCTTCGCGAACGTTACAAAAAAGGCCTTTCTGCATACAAATCATGCATAGATTCGATCAACGCAGAAATTCAAGCAATTTCAAAACCAAGCAAACAAGAACGGATTTCTGCTGTTGGAAATCAATCAATAGAAAATAATGACGCGTTATACATAAACAATTCTAGACTTAGCAAAATTGAGAATCTTTTTCATCTGATACAAAAGACTGGAGAAGATGCTAGGAAAATGGTTTCAAATGCCCCATTGACCAACGAAGGTTTCGACATAGCCTGGAAAAATCTTGTAGCTCAATATGAAAACAATCGGATCCAAGTCAACGAACAATTGAAAATTTTATTTGACCTTCCGAACGTTGCCGAAGACTCAGGCTCATCAATTCAAAAACTACAACGAAAAGTTAATAGTTGTATTCAAGCATTAAATGCTTTAGGTGTAGAAACCAGCACATGGGACCCTTTTCTGGTATACCTTTGCTCAACAAAGCTCCCTCGGACCCTTCTAAAAGAATTCGAAAACACTCTTCAAGAAATTACAAAAGTTCCGACTTGGGAACAATTCAACACATTCTTGACCCATAATTCTAAGATTCTAGAATCTGTAGCAGCCATCAAGCAATCAAATACAAACTCCGACCAGCATAGGAAAGATAATTCGAAATCGTCCTCTAAGCCAAAACGAGTTCACACTTTTCAAATAAACACGTTCCAAAATAAAACCGGGCCGAAAACTAGAAAATCGTTTAACACAAAGAGGTCACAGAAAAATGACTCAATCTTTAAATGTCAACATTGTAAGGAATCTCACCATTTGTGGTCTTGCCCTAAGTTCATAGAGAAAAATGTTAATGACAGAATTCACATTGTAAGACTCACAAATTCATGTTACAATTGCCTCTCTATTGATCACAGTGCCAAGGACTGTAAAACTAAATACAGTTGCAGATTATGTAAGCAAAGACACAACACAGACCTCAGTTCAAAATTGTGACGCGACCCATCAAAGCACGAGCATCGCAGCACCAAACCCCAACATACAGTCCTCGTCAGCATCAAACGTTTCAATCCCAAATATCACTTCCTTGACCCTACAAGAGAGCAAACATTTTAATCAATCTCCCAACGATAGAGAGACCTTGTTATTTACTGCAATATTACAGATCGAATCTAGAGGCGAAAGATATCAGGCCAGAGCAATCATCGACCCTGGTTCACAATCAACTTTTATGTCAGAAACGAAATTTAGTTCACGTAACAGGCTTAAGTCAAACAATTTCAGAGACCTCAACCAAAGCTTGATTATTCAATCTTTGCTCTAAGGTGAACTCACAGTTTAAATTAGAAGTATGGGTACCAGTCCTGAAGACACTTCCATCTAATTTACCACCTCAGACTTTAGACTCGCAACATTTAAATGAGACTGCTAAGTTAGAACTTGCAGATCCTCAATTCAATCAAAGCAGACCCATCGACTTGCTTATAGGCCTCGACCTGGGCCCCTTAATATATTGCATGGACACTCCAATGCGGTCTATTGGATCCCTTTTAGCACAAAAAACTGTATTTAGCTGGATTGTGGGGGGACCAATATTAACAACGACACAACCTAGAACAACCGCGTCACACGCTTTTGGAAGGTGGAGGAGACCCCAAAACAGGTCAGATGAGGACACATTTTGCAACAATTTCAAGTCGACGACACGAAGAAATGACACAGGAAGGTATATAGTTACCCTACCCTTTAAAAATAGCGAAGATATTGGAACGTCGCAAAACATAGCGATGGCCCAGTTCTTAAGAATGGAGCGCATGCTTAGCCAGAAACCCGAACTCAAAAAACAATACGACCAAGTAATTGTTGAGTATCTCAAGTTACCTGTCTCACCACGCAGTAATAAAATCTGAAAGTCTGACAACGAAACTTAGAGTAGTTTTCAAGGCCTCGAGTCCGTCTTCAAACAAGGAGAGTTTGAACGACATTTAGCATCCAAGTCCATGCTTCAACAGGACTTAGTGCTTCTGATACTGAAGTGGAGATTCTTCCGTTTTGTGTACAATGCAGACATCACAAAAATGTATCGACAGATACTCATTGACCCGACTCAAACCAAATATCAAAGGATATTATTTTGTCAAACTACAATCCTATTGAGGATTACGAACTCCTGACAGTAACGTTTGGAGTCAACTGCGTCCCGTTTCTGACCATTAGAACCCTACTTCAACTAGCTGAAGATGTAAAGTAAACTCACCCACTCGCGTCAAAAATTCTTCAACAAAACATGTACGTGGATGATGTTTTAGCAGGTGGACCCACATTAATCGACGCCATTAAATCAAGAAAAGAACTTACAACAGTTTTAAAATCCGCTGGATTTGACCTGATGAAATGGAGCTCAAATGAGACCCTACTACCTCTCGATTGGTTTAATTTGTCCGAACTAAGACTCTTGGAATCAAATGGAACATTTCTTCAGATTCATTTCCATTCACAGCACCAGATGTCGAATTAAAATAAAACTACACCAAAAGAGAAGTTTTATCTAAAATTGCCAAATTCTTTGACCCTTGTGGATGGATAGCCCCAATAATAGTAGACGCAAAATTAATTATGCAACAGATTTGTTTAGACAAAGTCGATTGGGATGACATAGTAAAACCCTTGACTTGTCTAAAGTGGCAAAAATTCATAAAAAATGCCCCACAATAAATACATTGAAAATTCCCCGTTTGATCCAATATATTCCGAATTGCATTTGGAAATTCACGGTTTCAGTGATGTTTCAGAAAAGGCCTATTCAGCGACCCTTTATGTTCGAATACAATCGTATTCGAAAATAAAGTATGTAATGAACGGTTTTCATCTACTGACTGGTTTGAAAAATTTTTTTGCTCACTGTGAACCAAATTTTTTTTTTTAATTTATCCAAACAATTTATAAAAAAAGACAGAAAAAAAGTTTCTGACAAGTATTTCAGAGACAGAAATTAATTGTTATCGATATGATTTTGGACTATGCTACTTTGAGTATACCAAAATATTTTCCAGGCCTATGTTTATCATTTTATTCAGGAAACTTTTATTTTGTTTTTCTTAAAAGCTAACATAAACTATTATTTTTCATTTTTTTTATATTTGTTTCCATAAGAAAATTATTTGAGTTTTTTTATTGATTTTTGTTTGGAAAAAGTTTTCAGTAATTGTTATGGAAGGAAGATGGGAAAATACAAATCAAAACTAATTTTTGTCTTGGAGAAATCGAATAAAAATTTAAAATAGTTTTATTTTTTTAGATAATGACAATTACAGTTTCTGAAATATTTACTTTATTTCATAGGTTTTGCTTATTGGGTTGAATAAGTTGTATGAAGATTAACAGATTGTTTTTATATACATACGAGAGAATTTTGTTATTTTTTGAAAACAATAGCTTTATATACTTGTCAGTAAGGGAAAATAAAAAAAAATATCAATTCATATTAAAATGTTCTTTTTGGAAATATAAATTTCTTTCAAATATTTTTTTGTAATATTAATGTCATTGTTTATGTTCCTTACTATTTTCGTGACATGTAACATAAAACTACTGACATAACATATAACAACTCTGTCTAACTGCTTATGAAAATTTCCATCTGGCAATGCCGTATTGTGGATCTTTGAAAATACTTTTACGTGTTTTCCTTTGACCTATTTTCTTTTAAATCTTAACGGGATAATCATGCGGTTGAGTAACTAAAAAGAACAATGAACAGTTGTAAAATAAAGAAGAACTAAATTATTCTATAAGTAAAATGTAATTGAATTTTGTAAAAAAAAGTTTACAATAATATTTATTCAAGGAAATTTAGTTATATTATTTTAAGTGAAACAAATTTAAGAAAAACAAGTAAGAGTGTTATATTCGGCTATGCCGAATCTTTTATACCCACCATCAAATCACTGTTATATAAATGAACTTTGATATTTTGAATATTTTATTATTATATATCGATATTAATGAGAACATCAGGGTAATATTTGAAAGAGGTCCATTAATGGGGGTTTTACTATTGACAGTGCTAATTTTTATAGCAAGTAGGGGTATTTATATATATATGGACCAATTCTCATTAAAGTCTGCAGGAAGATTTCAGTTCCTTATTTGTTTAAAATTTCATCGATCTACTTGTATTTTGAAGCCACTAAGGAGCATTAAAGTCATAAAATATGGTAGTGAGATTTTAAATCAAAATTGTTTTATGTCGAGTTGCATTGCGGTCTTCGTATTTTTCGCGTCATTTCTGGGGCAGAATTTATATGGGGGACTGATCCTCATAAAAATTGATAGAGTGATTTCGGTTCCTATTAAAGAGATAGAGATATTAGCTTACACGAAACTAGTTTATGTTGAATTTCATAAATCTACTGAGCCAGTACTGAGCTTTAAAATCATTTCCTGAAGGGGCCTTATATGAGTGTAGCGTCAATTATAAACCGATCTCCGTAAAATTTTGTAGAACGATCTTAGTTCCTACAGGTCAACTTTATATCGAATTTCATCGCTTTACTCGTTTTTTAGCCCATTGCTTTACTCGTTTTTTTTATGGGGACATTATATGGGGACATTATAGGTCAAGAGTTTTTAACTGGCAAGAAACTTAATTAAGTCGAAAGAAACTTAGTTAAGGATCTTAAAGTATTTTCTGATAGGGACCTTATGTTAGGGTTATGGTCAATTAAGGGCTGTTCCACATAAAATTTGGTAAAGAGATTTTGGCTTGTGAAAAACTTCTGTGAAATTTCATCGCTATACTCGTATTTTTAAGGCAGTAATGAGCGTTAAAGTAGTTTTATGGAGGGGACCTTATATGGGGGGTAGGGTCAATTATAGACCGATCCACATAAAATTTGATGGAAATGTTTTGGTTCCTAAGATACATACTTATGTCAAATTTCTTCGCTATATTAGTATTTTTACGCCCATAATTAACATTAAAGTCGTTTTTTGAAGGGGGCCTTATATGGGGGGAAGGGTCAATTGTGAACCGATCCACATAAAATTTGGTAAATTTTGACTTGTATCAATCTTACTTCTGTGTAATTTCATTATGGGGGGACTTCTTATGGGGGGTAGGGTCAACTATGGACCGATCCACATAAAATTTGGTAGAGAGATATTGCCTAGTATAAAACTTATTTCTGGGAAATTTGGTAAAGAGATTTTGGCTAGTATAAAATTACTTCTGTTAAATTTCATTGCTTTAGTCGTATTTTTAAGCAAGTAATGAGCGTTATAGTAATTTTATAAAGGGTCTTTATATGAGGGGTAGGGTCAATTATGGACCGATCCACATACAACTTCATAAAGATTTTTGGCTGGTAAGATACTTCCTTATATCAAATTTCATCGCTATATTCGTTTGTTCAAGCCAGTAATGAGTGTTAAAGTCATTTTCTGAAGGGGACGTTATATGGGGGTAAGGGTCAATTATGGACCGATATACATAAAATTTGGTTTTGAGATATTGGCTTGCATAAAACTTATGTGTGTCGAATTTCATCGCTATATTCCCATTTTTAAGCCAGTAATGAGCGTTAAAGTCATTTTCTGAAGGGGACGTTATATGGGGGGTAGGGTCAATTATGGACCGATCCACATAAAATTTCATAGAGAGGTTTTGGCTAGTAAAAAACTTACTTATGTCAAATTTCATCGCTATACTTGTATTTTTAAGCGAGTAATGAGCGTTAAAGTCATTTTCTGAAGGGGACGTTATATGGGGGGTAGGGTCAATTATGGACCGATATACATAAAATTTGGTTGAGAGATATTGACTTGCATGAAACTTATGTGTGTCGAATTTCATCGCTATATTCCCCAGTAATCCAGTAATCCGTAGCCAGTAATCAGCTATTTAGTGATTTTCTAAAGGGGACCTTATATGGGGGGTAGGGCCAATTATGGTCCTATGTCCGCCATAATTCAGAAATATTTTTCAGACGTCAAAAAACTGACCTGTGCGAAATTTTGTGGTATTTGCATCATAAAAAACGAATTTGTGAATATTTGAAGCTATTTATACAATATTCCGGGGGGTACAGTTGTATGGGGGCTATGTGAAATCGTTGACCGATTTTGCCCATTTTCAATACCAAACATTTCTGATCAATAAAATATATTTTGGGAAAATTTCATCTCAATATCTCTTATTTTGTGGACGCTATCGTGCCAACAACAGACAGACGGACAGACGGACAGACGGACAGACGGACGGACATGGCTAGATCGTCTTAGAATCTTACGAGGTCCCAGAATATATTTACTTTATGGGATCTTAGAGCAATATTTCGATGTGTTACACACGGAATGACAAAATCAATATACCCCCCATCTTTTTTGATGGTGGGTATAAAAATAAGAAAGGAAAACTGTTGTCTAACTCCTGTATTGGTCAGGAAATCAAGTACCAGCTCACCACGTGGACAGTGACCACATGGCATGTCGGCGACAAATTTGTCCATAAAGCTTTGTTAAAGAAAAGGAAAAGCCATTAAATATCAAGTTCGCCACCGAAACGCGTGGAATTTTGGAGGAGTTCGAAGTTAAGCCCTTAAAGTGTGTGTAAAATTTGTTATTTACAATCCGAAGACCATCATTGTCTTACAGTTTAACCAACAGTCCCGCAAAATTATGTAAAAGAAACAGAACCGCTTTTAACGTAAGACAAAAAAAAAAACAATAGTTAATAGTACAAGATAAACAAAGTATAAACAAAATCTCTCCCAAGAAGAAAATAGTTAGTTATTTCGATTGTGAAATCCTCATTTATACAATAAAGAATTCAACCAGTTAAAGTATTGAATCCCAACAAAAATGTATCCCGAAAATCAAGATCTACAACAAATAGGGAAAACCCATCAAACATTAAGTATAGTAATACCTTTGAAAGTTTCTTCATCGATATACCAGTGAAAAGGAAAATTTACGAATTCCTTAATAAGCCTGTCGTAAAGGGGAGATCTCATCCAGCTCTATTGATGGATATATATATTTATATATATATATATATATTATATAATATTATATATTATATATATATATATATATATATATTATATATATATATATATATATATAATATATAATTATATATATCGGTACCCGCTTAGAACTGTGTGGATCCGTCTTATTGGCAAATCTTGCATGTGGACTTATACCAAATCTTCAAATTCAAAATACCAAGACATATTATTGGACCGACACAACAATTGTACTGTCCTGGTTAAAGAAACCCCCTGCTCATGGAACACTTTCGTAGGAAATCGTGTCTCAGAAATTCTAGACAAGGTTGGAAATCAAAATTGGCAACATATCGACTCAAAAGATTATCCAGCAGATGTAGCCAGCCGAGGATGTAATCCTCAAGAACTAGAAAACCACAACCTATGGTGGTTAGGACCCTCCTGGTTAAAATTACCTAAAAACCAGTGGCCGATATCAACACAAACAAGTGATACCAATTTAGAAGCTAAAACTGTAAAATCATTTACAACCACAACACGCGAAGACCCATTAAATCGCTTTTCAGATCTATCACGCGCTTATCGAGTACTCGCGTATGTCATGCGATTTTGGAGAAACACAAGAACTAACAGAACACATCTTCGCATATCTTCAGCAGAAATTATACGCGAAGAAATAGAATTCATCAAAAATCGACTCATCATATGGACTCAACAAAATCATTTCCCAGATGAGCACAAGCATTTGAGACTCATACAGACAATATCCCCAAACAACAGTCTTTTGACCATAAACCCATTCATGGATCGCAATGGCATTATCAGACCCAACGGTCGATTCGCTCAATCACCAGCATTAACCAAAAATGAACGCTACCCAATATTGCTGCCTCATAACTCGAAGCTATCACGACTTTTAGTTGAATTTATACACAAAATTACCCTTCATGGAGAAAATCAACTCGAGTCCTACGAACAGAATATTAGATATTCATATTGAAACCCTTAGTCAAAAGCGTAATTCACAACTGTAAAACTTGTGCTTTGCCACAAAAACCGTACATCTTGAAGACGTTGATGTTCCGCACTCATCTACTCAGACAATGGAAAAAATTTTGTCGGAGCTGCAGAGTACCTAGCAGATACAAATGGAAGACACAGAGGGACAACGTTAAAGACAACGATCTGGTTGTCATCAAAAACAACAACTTGCCGCTTAACGAATGGCAAATGGGCCGAATCATCAAAACCCACCTTGGAACTGACCAGAACTGTAGAATTGTCTACATCAAGACTAAAAATCACCAGGCCAATTACAAAAATTGTGGTTTTATTCGCAAATTAGTATACTCCCTAGTTATTTACAAACATCTAACTTTTATTTACAGGTATGGCATCCCAACAAACCCAAAGAGCCGACTACTTGCAATTTTCGTGCGGCATTTACATGAAAGATCATCATCCGTACGTGCAGGAAGTTTTTAAGTTATATCACAACAGAGCGATATGAACTCACTGTGGTTAAAAAATATTGTTTGAACTGTCTTGCACGATCACACACAACTCAAGCGTGCAAAAGTGAGTACGGATGCCATATCTGTCGACACAGCCATAACACGTTGCTACATGGCGCAGAACAATGAAAAGGACCCGAAACATCCGACCCACAACCATCAAGCCGCGCAACCCACAACCATCAAGACAAGCCGACCCACAGTCATCACGACGAGTAAACCCAAGAAGTATTAATCTAAACACTACGTTCTTCAACTGGAACCTGGGTTTTATTCCCACTGCATCCATAAAGATTACTGTAGAACATGTCAACACCTGGATCAGCACTAGAGCCATTGTGAATCGATCATTCACTATTTCAAAAATTTCGTTCGTCGTTTGTCCAAAAATACAAAATAAAAACGGCTATGAAATATGGCCATGATTTTTCCATTTTTGAAATTAAGTCTTACAACGACAGAAACAAGAGGACAACCAAGATAACTGCTTTAATAACAGATGAACTTCCCAGAAAACCATACACTGGACCCATCCTCGCAGACCCCACTGCTGATTTCCCGTCAAATTCATTGACTTACATTGACCAATAATATAATAGAAGTGGAACTAGGAAACGACGTCTACCCATCATTTCGTCGGGACGGAACCCTATCAACCAAAGTAGGTCAAGTTGTGGCCGAAAAATCTGCCTTGGGCTATTTATTTTCAGGACCCATTCAAAATCTGTGAAAAACTTCACCAAGTCATGGGGGCCGGAATGTTCAACGTTAACACTTTTTTTGAAACACCTTTTATCATATTTTTGTGGAGATGAGTACAATGATTTCTCATTTCTTGTTTTTACGCTCTTTCACTTATACAAGTGCAAAATGTAGTAGTATATAGTATATGTGGATAACGCAAAATTGCTGTTATCCACAAAAAACTGCAATTTTTTAAAACAGTTTTAAAGCACTTTTAATTTAGAATTTTGTTTAATTTTCATGAACTGGAAACAAAATGTTTTGTTAATTTATTGACATTTCATTTTTGTTGTTGTTGAATTTTATTTTACAAACAGAATTTCAATTTTTGATATTGAAAATTCAAACAAATTTAAAATTGTAATTTTTTATAAAACCCCTGCCAACAATTTCTATCCAATTTGTAACCATAACGTTACAGCTTAATGTTTAAAACAATCTAATTTGATCTAATCTGAGTGAATGAAAAGTGACCCCGTTCGGAAGAAACTGTTCCGCCTGTTTAATACTTACTTAATGTGTCCATTTCGTTTCAGTTTCAAGTCACTTTTTTATAACATAAAATTTCGTAAATATAGTAAATTTCCAGTTTTGCCATAACAATAGAGAAGTTGAAAAGTGTTATGATTTTATACTCTTTTATGTAATAAAAGCGACTTTATAATAATTTTTTTTATTTCTCCTTTATTATACTGTTTTGCACTCACTAATCTCTCACTGATGTTTATTTTATATTAAACTATGTTTTAGATACATTAAATTTTAAATTAACACAATTAATTACAAAATCTTAATTTTACAATATATCACACAATGAAATAAATATATTTACTGAAATGTGCAAACACTTTTCCTTCTGAATTTTGAGAGCAAGGATGATTCTGCATTAAACTATATTCTTAGTGTATTAAAGTGTTAGTTTTTGAAATTTTTATGCTATCTACTTATTATCATTTAATTTTCCTTTTGGTATATTAAAACACACTAAAATTTAACAAAATTATGATCAAAATTAGAAAGTAATGTATTTTGTTTTTGTAAATTTTTTAACTTAGCACTGAGAAACATAAAATTGAGCCCTTATAGTGACTAATCAGTTCATGTATCCAAAATTAAACTCAAATTTTCTGGCAGGGACTCTATGTGTTTAGAATGCACCAATACAAATACGTTTTTGTTACCAGCACATATTTAGAGTTAGGTACTTTTTTACTAACACATGCTTAGAGTTAGGTACTGCTGTCAAAGAGTCGGACTACTTGTTATACTTTGCTACATACTAAACAATTTAAAAGAAAAACTAAATAAAAGAAAACGAATAAAACAAAACTACATAAATACCTAAACAAAAAGAACCAGCGCAACTCCAACAACAAACACAATACTATGGGCAAATTTAACTCCACTTATATTTATAACTTCTCTTTCTATTTTCATAATTAATACGCTATGATAAAATAATAAGAGAAACCATTATAGTCGACAGTAAAAATTGTATATACTCGAAATGTAAAAGTCCATCAATAGTATAGGAAAATTTAAGACCAGCAGTTAGTTTTAAGTTTGAAAATATATGTTCAATTCAAAATCGATATTGTAGCGTTGTATGTCAGCAGCTGCTACAATAGTCATAACAATGTTGTTGGTATTTTCTATGCAAAAGTTCTATACAACTCTTACGACAATTTTTCATATGTTTTTCGAATGTCGTAAGAAAATTCAGTGTTGTCAATTGTTTATTTCAGCATATAAATAAAAAATTCAATCGATTTTTTTATAAAGTGGTAACACAGAAATTACAAACAAACAGCTGTTAACCAAAACAAAAATAAAATTTTATTAAAAACTGTTTAATTATTAGTTTAAAATGTGGAATAATGAAAATAAGAGAATTTTAAATAAAAAGCAATTAATTTTTGTTTATTTAGCTGGTTTAATTAGTTTAATATTATTTGTTTTTTTACTTTTGACATTGTTTGTTTTGATTGTTTTTTTATTGTGAACATAAACTTATGACTTGCTACAAAAACTGTTCACAATCACTGTTACTACACTTTAGTAGATACAATATACAACTTGATTGTGAATTGAACAATACTGTATGCAATTTCAGAATGCAAACATGTTTATGCTGAAAAAATTTTAACACGTTTCCCTATTATTTTGCATATCCTACATTTATTAAACGCGAAAATAATTTCTTTGTTTATGTAAAGTGTAA
This sequence comes from Lucilia cuprina, assembly GCF_022045245.1. NCBI lineage: Eukaryota > Metazoa > Arthropoda > Insecta > Diptera > Calliphoridae > Lucilia > Lucilia cuprina. The sequence continues at coordinate 22,294,802 of NC_060954.1, forward strand.
AAGTTTTATGATTTTTACAATAATCTTAATATTTAATGCTCGTAATAATTTATCATACATTTAAATAATTTAATTTTACAATGAATAGTATTATATAACACCCAATATTAAACAAACCTTACTAACATAGAATATATTTCTGTAATTTCAGCCCTCTAACTGATCCCGTTCACTCTATCGTAATTTCAACAGACAAACGCACATTCGGATGGACATGGCTGGATAATCTTAATATTTAATGCTGAGAAAAATATTTGATACTAACTTTATCATTTATATCTAAAACAAATTAACATTAATATATTAATGTTACAAACGGATTGACATGATGGTGTGGAGGGTATCAAAAAAACAGAAGCAATAACAATGCTTTTGATTATTTGTATGATCATTTGCTTAGCGTAATAAAAAGTTCAACAGACTGGTGGACAGATATATAGACAGACGGACATATATTTCATATGGTTTTAATTATTTGTATGATCATTTGGTTAGCGTAATAAAAGATTCTACGCTGATTTTAAACTATAATAATTGTGTTAAAATCAAATTTTTTGTTGTGATTTTGTAATTTTACACTCTATTGTGATATCAACAGACAGGCAACGAGACTGATAGACAGACAGTCGGACATGGCTAGAAAATATTAGTATTTAAATAAGAAAAACATTTTATACTAATTTTAGATACTCTTGTTATCCCTTTATAGCTATCGTGATTTCAACAGACATACAGACAGACGGACATTAGATAATCCTAATATTTAATACTCATAATAATTAAGCTGAGAAAAATATTTTATACTAATTTAAGATACTCTTATATGTTTTTAAATGTTTCTTTTAAAGAACGGAAAAGATTTTTTTTGCTTTTGATTAATTATATGATTATTTGTTTAGGGTAATAAAATGTTGAATGGGGAAGTATTTAAAACTCTAATAAAAAACTTACTTTTTTAATACATACTGCTAATCTTTTATTAAAGAAATTTTAGCACTTTTTGATTTTTTTCACAAATTGGCTCAGGTTGGGTATTGAAACCGAAAAACAAAGTATAACAAGTAGTCCTACTCTTTCCCTACAAACATTTTCTATTGCGGAAGTTACCCGTGTAAAACTTCCAAACGTGCTAAAAGCTCGCCAGCGATGTTGTGGAAGTATAAGAATTCTTGTCACCAGTCGGGAAGAACTGAGGCCAAGCTGGGGAACGTCTAAGAGTAACGTGGAAGATACTTCTGGAAGACCCACAGAAGAAACTTCTAGATGACTCTTGGAAGTAAGGTATTGCCAAAGACTCTTCTAGATGTGGCTAGAAAGTCACTTATTGAAGTGACTACTTAGTATCATCTAGAAGTGTTCCTATCTTATCTTCTGGAAGATGAGTTTTCTCTTTTTCTAGAAGACGAGTTTTCTCTTCTAGAAGAAGAATTTTCTCTTCTTCTAGAAAATGAGTATTCTCTTTTAAGGATCTTACGCGAAATTTCAGCTATCCATTAAAAATCTGTATTTTTTTTAATCGGTGTCGTAATTCAGGTCTGAGTTGGGGAACAACTCTCGCGTCATCGCGATTATTTCTTAAACGCGGTTAGGCTTGTGTTTGTTGCCTGGCTTTCGACAGTTTTGCGTCTCGCTCGCGCTGGTGTAATGTATTACTTCATATAACTGTTCAAGTTATATGTTGTCTACATTAACCTCGTGCTTTCGTATTACCTCAAGTGAGGTTACGTTTTATTGGTGGAGACCATAGAATACTCAAACGTTTTTAACTGGTGGAGACCATAAAATACTCACGATATAACCTGGTGGAGACCATTTAAACTCAAATATATACTGGTGGAGACCATTAAAACTCTGGAGGTTTTTTCTGGTGGAGACCATTAATACTTTTGATGAAATCAAGTCCGGATGCTCCAACTTCTTATATGAAGGTATAGGTCGGTTGGTGGGGTTTTCTCTGGACAAACGTGTGATAACCTGGCAATATGAGTGCTTGATGCACCGGCATCTTAATTAAAACCCAAAAAAAAATTTTTTAAATAGATCCATCGCAATTTCCACATAAAATAGTTTTTAATTTTCTTAAACTGGAAAAAATATTTTTTTCTATTTAAAAATTTAATTTTTTTATAAAACTCTGTGTTCAAAATGCACCAACACATATACATTTTTGTTACCAACACTTATTTAGAGTTAGGAATTTTTTCACTAACACATGCATAGAGTTAGGTACTGCTGTCAAAGAGTCGGACTACTTGTTATATTTTGATATTAAATATCTTATATGGACAATTTCGTATCAAGTGACCTCAACCAAGTCAAAAAATAATTTATGTATAAAACAGTAGTAATTATTTGAATATAATGATTCCAGCTAACGTTTAAATACTTTAAGTAAAATTTTAATGTATATTTTTTGTTACGATAATGAAATACAAATAAAATTTCAGCTCAAATAGTTTAAAAAAATATTGAAAGTTAAGATTTAACTCAAATAAATCTAAATATGTTAAAAATGCAATGTTCATCAAATGAAAACCGAAACGTACAACATGAAAAAGTCTTTAAATGCTTATAACTCCTAACCCAATTAAGAGAGAGACGAAATTTAATATAAAAATGTTTTTTATTAAATATATTAGACTTCGTTTAAAAATAATAGAAATGGAAGCCGTTTAGAGTTGTTAACTTATTCCTAAAATAGTATTTTAATGTAAAATATGACAACTTACTTTTTAATTCCATTTTGTATAATCCTTGAAGATAATTACTTTTTGGTATATATTTTATAAACTTCACCAATTAACAAAACCTTCTTAAATGTTTTTTAACAGTTGACTTTTAACACAACACTGTCATATTGTGTCTTATTGCTTAATATTCACAATATATTAATTACACTATTTTTCTATGAATATTAAATTCAATAATTTATTTAAGTTTTACAATGAATAATTAAAATTGAACATGACTGAACAGAACACAAAACATTACTGAACTTAGCCAAATTTCTGCATTATTTATTTTTATTTTTTTCACGTTTACGCTAAAGAATGGAGTATTTATATTTTTTGGTTTTTGTACTCTTCTTACTATCATCCGGAAGTAACCTAAAAGTATACTTCCAGAATGGGAAAACTAGAAATCAATGTATTTTGTTTTTGTGAAATGTGTGCTCTCGTCTGACAATCATCCAGAAGTGACTACAATCCTCACTTCTAGATGAATAAAATACAACATTAATGTGAAAACTCTTCCAGAAGTGACATAAACATACAAATCAAGAAGATACAAATTAGGAATCAATGTATTTTGTTATTGTAAAATGTGTGTTCTCACAAAACTATCATTCAGAAGTCACTAAAACGTATACTTCCAGGTGAAAAAAAATTCAACAGTCATGGATTTTTGTTTAAGCAAAATGGATGCACTCTTTTAACTATCATCCGGAAGTAACTTAAAAGTATATTTCTAGAAGACGAAAATTCGAAATCAATGTATTTCGTTTTTGTAAAATGTGCGTTCTCGTCTGACAATTGTCCAGAAGTGTTTCTGGCGTGGCGTCTGGGCTGAGGCGCAATAGTTTGAAGGGTTGCAACCCTTCAAACATTTAGAAGACAAAACTGTTGCGAATCACCAGAGGCGCCACGTCAGAAACACTTCTGGACGATTGTCAGACGTGAACGCACATTTTACAAAAACAAAATATATTTATTTCGAATTTTCGTCTTCTAGAAATATACTTTAAAGTTGCTTCCGGATAATAGTTAGAAGAGTGCATCCATTTTTTCTTAATTAAAAAATGTGACTATTGCGTTTTTTTCATCAGAAAGTATACCTTTAGTGATTTCTGGATGATAGTTAGGAGAGAACACACATATTACACTAACAAAATACATTGTTTTCTAATTTTTATATTCTTGGTTTGTATGTCTATAACACTTCTGGAAGATAGTTTGAAGAGTGTACACATTACTATTGCATTTTAATCATCTGGAAGTCTAAATTGTAGTCACTTCTGGACGATTGACAGACGAAAGCACACATTTTACAAAAAAAAAAAAAAAATACATTGATTTCGAGTTTTCGCCGTCTGAAAGTATACTTTTAGGTTACTTCCGGATGATAGTAAGATGAGTACGAAAACAAAAAAATATAAATACTCCATTTTTTAGCGTGAACGTGAAGAAAATATAAATAAATAATGCAGAAATTTGGCTAAGTTCAGTGATGTTTTGTGTTTTGTCCAGTCATGTTCAATTTTATCGTTGTAAAACTTAAATAAGTTTTTGAATTTAATATTCATAGAAAAATAGTGTATTTAATATATTGTGAATATTAAGCAATAAGAAACAATATGACAGTGTTGTGTTAAAAGTCAACTGTTAAAAAACATTTACGAAGGTTTTGTTAATTGGTGAAGTTTATTAAATATATACCAAAAAGTAATTATCTGTCAATTGACAGCAGTACCTAACTCTAAGCATCTGTTAGTGAAAAAGTACCTAACTCTAAATATGTATTAGTAACAAAAATGTATATGTATTGGTGCATTATAAACAAACGGAGTTTTATAAAAAAGTTACAATTTTAAATTTGTTCGAATTTTTAATACCAAAAATTAAAACTCTGTCTGTAAATTAAAATTCAACAACAACAAAAATGAAATGTCAATAATTATAAAAAAATATATTTTTTCTAGTTTAGGAAAATTAAACAGAATTTTGCGTGAAAAGTTATATAAAATTATTTTAAAAATTTACAGAATTTTTGTGTGGCCAAAAAAGTAAGTTAAACTTTTGAGTGTTTTGACAAGTTTAAATTTCTCACAAGAGAGTCGAATTCACACGACACTCGTCGATGTGAGAGAGTAATTTTTTGTACATGAGAGTCGGACTACTTGTTATACTTTGCCGAAAAATTTATTTGTGTAATGACAGCTTAAAGGCAGTGTTGTAAACCAACCAAAGAAATCTAAATGAAACAGGGTTTACTGGATAAACACAATAAAATTTTAACATAAGTAAAATCACACATTCGAATTTAAAATAATTTAAATAAAAGAAAATTTATAGAAAAGGGCTGATATTTTAAAGATTATTTAAAAAAAATTGTTCACAAAATAAAAAACAAATAAGATGAAATGGAGTTTTTCATTGAACTTACACATAAGTCGAGTTTTCTAATCTCTTTAAATTTAAAAAAAATGTTGTGTGTTTTATAAACCTATGATAAATTGTTATGAATAAGGAGTTGATACTATATAATGTGTATAAAACAGAGAAAATTAATTTAACTTAATTGGTATCTAATTTGTTTAATATTAATAATTTTTGTAAGGTAACCTGCAGGGAGTAGTCACCTTGAGTCTTTGGGCACGGCGCAGAGGCTTAAACATTCTAATGATGTAACTAAGAACTACCCTCCCCATACCTCACAGCGTCTGTCCTCTATGTTAAGAGCGGCTGTGGGGTAAATGACCATCTTCGGCCGTCCAGCGAACACGACCTCAATTTGGTAGCGCCTGTTTCCTTAGTTAGAGCGACTACCTAATCCCCCTTCTTTTTGATATAGGTCCGAGACTGTGGTTTGGGTTAACTAGTCAACATAACCGCACCTCTCTAGTGTTTGTTCCCTAGTTAAAGGTGGCTAGAAAGTACAAAAATCTGGTTCCGTAAACTACCAACTACTAGACCGAACACGATCACGGTCTCGGAGAATCTTGACGTGCAGCCATCTTCATCAAAAAAGGCCACGACGCTCCGTACGAAGTCCAATAGAAATTTTCTAATTTTTAAAAGGTACCAAATTTTATTCTTAAATTTTTAATAGGTAAAAATAAAATTTCAACATTATTTCTATGTTTAATGTTTTAAAAGATACAAATAGTACCAAAAATGTACTAACATACCATTTTACCCCTTTTTCCTCTAAAGGGGGTTAAATTTCAAAACAGGTAAAAATATAATTTCAACATTTTTCTGTGTTTAATGCATATAGTAGTATATAGGCGAAACTAATTGTCAAGGACCTAAGTCCCCTGTCAAAGACCTAACTGGTGAGAATGTATTAGTAGAAGCACAAAAATAAACACAGTTGTTCAAAAGGTACTAAATAAAAAATGTATTTTTTGGACGTTATTCTTTGTGTGTTTATAAATGAAATTTTTTATGGCAGTGATTGAAAATATTAGTTATTAATTTTTTTGAAAAGATATTTTATCTCATAACATATTATAAACACGTTTTTTTGATATTTTTTCTGCACTAATGCAAAATGAAAAAAGTATGTAAAATACTTTTTTAATTTTCAATACTAAAATGTACAACTTTTCATTTTTCAATTTTAATTAAATTAAAATGTCAAAAAATAAAAAATTTTTTCTTTCGTTTGTAATATATAAATTATTTTTGGGGTTTTAAATAAATGAAAAGTGTTGAAAAAAATAATAAACATTAAGTTTAAGTGATAAGAAAATCTAATAAGTGGTAATATCCTCGCAATTTTGCGAAGAAAATTTGAAGTTTAGTGAGTGCGTTTAGTTCCCACAAGTTTGTTTTATTCTCTCGGAGCTCTTCTGTGTGAAGAGAATAAAAATTTTTGTTTGAAAACCGCTTCAGTTTCGCCTATATGTACTACTATATGGTTTAATGTTTTAAAAGATACAGATAGTACCAAAAATCTACTAACATACCATTTTACCCCTTTTTCCTCTAAAGGGGGTTAAATTTCAAAAAAGTACCAGGCACCTATCCTCTAAGATGTCAAACATACGACACAAATATTCTTTTTTACCAAATTTACCCGTTTTAACCCCCTTCATAATTGAGATCCTTGCTCCGATTTTTCTGAAAAAATTAATTTATAATAACTTGTTATATGCGTACTTGTGTACCAAATTTTTTTCTACGGTGACTTCTTCTACTTTTGTCCATTAATTGTATGGGGATAATGTACTGTGCGTCGCACACATCACCCAAGGGACTGTCTGCATACTCTTCTTCTCAAAGTACGGTTACCAAAGGTCCAGCATACAGGCCTAGTTTAAGAGGGTAAGCGGTTAAAACCATCAACTAGCTTAACATCAGCACCTGAACTGCATGAAGCCATCATAGACCGCAGTCATCCTGGGAAAATTTCTATGGACAGATGGCTACTAGCTTAACATCAGCACCTGAACTGCATGAAGCCATCATAGACCGTAGTCATCCTGGGAAAATCTATGGACAGATGGCTACTTCGGGAGGAGAAGATCTTGCGGGCTCTAGTTGACAAATTCGCACACAGTAGGGGTGACTCGTTTACTGCGTTCGATGGCGCCAATTAGTCATAGGGTACAAAATCATCAGTTGTGGTAATGTAAAATTCCTAGGCTTTCTTAAAAACTGCATCTGAGAAGGTAAGGATCTCTGGATCGAAATTGGTTCAAAATCCGATTCCTTTGGCATCCAAGCGGCCTGAAATTGGTCCAGATTAATCTGCACCACTCCGAAGCAGCAACGGACGATTTGCTACGTTTATCGAGAAGGATAAAGAAATAATGTAGGAAACTATTTAAAAAACGAAGAGGGCGATCAAAAACCGTTAAGCTGGGAAGATTATCGTCAAACCTTCAATACTTTCAAGAGGGAAACCAGACGAGCTAATAAGGAATCTTGGAAGCATTTCTGTGAGGAGCTGGAGAGTGCCGCGGAGGCATTATGCCTACGGAAGGTGCTATCCAACGACCCCAGTTCGCCTGGATTCTCGATGAAACCGGATGGTAACTTTACTGAAAGTAGCACCGAAACCCTGGAATTGCTTATGGAGTCACACTTTTCTGGTTTTAGAGATAATGCAAATAAAAGCTCCACTTTAAGTGAACTAGTAAGTTCCATTGTAAGTATGGAGAAAAATTCGTGGGTGCTGGTGTCAGCCTTCAAGCCTTATAAATCTCCAGGGCCAGATGACATATTAACAACACTACTCCAGAAATCGATCACCACCATCATGCCATGGTTAATTAAGATATTTAGGAGCAGCCTGGAAACAGGATATATTTCTGAAGTATGGAGAGATGTTACAGTGGCCTGGGTGTCAATCCGGCCAAACATTGAACTGGTAAAAAATTCCTGAATTCAGACCACCGCGTTTGGATAATACCATTCTGAATACCTCAAATGAAGCCAAATATCTTGGCGTAATTTTAGACTCTCACGTGGAAACGTAATGCTGAAAGTCGGATGAAGAAGGCATTATATGCTTTCTAAATAAGTATGTAAGAAAACCTTTGGGAAAAGATGGGTTCTTAAACCAAACACTTTATGTACACCGCGGTTATAAGACCTATTTTGACCTAGGGAGCTCTTGTTTGGTATAGAGCGGTGGATACTAAGACTATTTTTTATTCTCAACAAGGTACAAAGATTAGCATGTCTTGCAATCACTGGCTGTTTGAGCTCCACTTCTCAGGCTAGTCTAGAGCATAGCTGTAAAATAATGATTAACAATCATAATAGTTAATAATTAGATTATTTTTATTAAAAAGTTAAAATTATTGATTAATTCACGATTATTATTTTGATTTTTTGATTATTTTTATTATATTTGGCATTGGTATTTCTATTATTATTATATTACAGTTTATTGAAGTTATGACAATATTACTAAATAAATCGAATTAATTTTTGATTAATTTTGATTACATTCATTAATTGAAATCTGAGTAAGGCTTTACCATGCATAGCATGTTTTTCGTCCGTTACTAAATTTACCACAACGTATACAACGTATTAAAAACTCATTTAGTATCTTTTACGCGTTCATTGAATAAGGCAAGAGATGATTAGGCCGGGAACACTGTCCTAAGGACGACGTAATCTCAATCTATACTGATGGATCAAAGACAAAAAGGTTACAGTTTCGGGAATCTTCTCAGAAAAACTAAATCATCAACTGTCTCTTCGACTACCTGGCATCTCACGGTCCATCTATACAGCTCAGAGAAGAATCCGGGAACTGAATCTCGGAAATTCGACTAACATATATATTTGGACAGCCTTGCATCAATCAATTCTCTTAACTCCAATGTTATAAAGTCGAAATGTTTTCTCAATTGTATTCCGATCATTGGCACAACTCATACAACATCACGCTGAGTTGCATAGGGGAAATGAAATATCTGATGAATTCGCAACCAAAGGGTCGCCTCTAGACTTAGCCCTTGCACAAAAGGATATCCACATTCCTCCGACAACCCTATCAAAATTGATAGTTGAATGGGCTTTGAGTGAGACGAAACTCAGGTGGTCAAATATCACCACTTGTAGAATATCGAGACTGTTCTGGCCCACTCTGATAACAGTTAGAACTAGGACTCTCTTGTCTCTTAGTAAGAACTCCATTAGGCTTCCAACTGGCATAATTAATGGGCACTGTATGATTGGACATGTGTCGGAACGTATGGGCTAAACAAATTACAGCTACTCTGCTAAGCTAAGCTGCTTGGATAAAGAAGTCACATAGAAGAACAACTTCCATGTGACTGCCCAGCCTCACAATAGCACGGACTACTCTATCTTGGTAGAGCTCTTTTCCATGATCCTTATTAAAAGCATCGGCTAGTTTCGCGAAGACCGAACAAACCAACCCTGCAAAAAAAAGAACTTCCAAAGAAGCGAAAAAGAAGTGGAATTTACTAAATGGGAGTAGTGAAAAAGATAAAAAATTGATTCTTTTCGCTTATTTGGAAGTTAATAAACACCACTTACACAGAAATTCACCTGTTGCTACTTTTGAAGTATTGATAAATGTTATTTTTAGGAAGTTATCTTTTTATTTTTACTGGAAAGTAGTCAACGAAATTAGGAAAGGAAACCATTCCCGCAATATTAGTGAATGGCAATTCTAAGAGTATCACAATAGACCACGAGGCCTCCGAGTGAATCATATATATCAAGTGGTTAAACTTTTATTGATTGAGGTTGTGAGTTCGATTTTCACCTGAGGCACTAAATAAGAAGCACACAAGAGGCTCGATAGAGCCCTCGGTTTCAGAAATACACATTATTTTATGTAATTTTATATTTTTATAAAGATTTTTCTACAAAAGTAATTTAAAAGCTCTATTTGACGGGTTCAGTTGTATGGAGGCTAGGTGAAATAATCGAAGTCCCTGGGAAAGTCTCTGGGATAACATAAGATCATGTAGCAAATTTCATTGAATTATCTCCGAAATTGCGACCTGTAGTTTGATTACAATGTTTACAAGCCCAATTCGGGGGTTCAGTTGTATGAGGGCTAGGTGAAATAATGGACCGATCTTAACCATTTTCAATAGTCTTTGGGTAACAGAAGATCGTGTAGCAAATTTCATTGAATTATCTTCAAAATTGTGACCTGTAGTTTGCATACAAGACGGACAGGCATAGCTAAATCAGAAGATGATTCTGAGTCGATTGGTATACTATTATTATGCGTTACAAACATCAGCACAAACCCACTTCCCACTAAAGTGATGTAGGGTATAAAAACTATTAGAGCTAAACTAGTAGAATTTTGACATTCATTTGAACATATGGCGGAAATTAGCGGACTATTAATAGGGACACCTTCCACATGAATTATAAGTGAAAATTCATATATTTGGGAAACTGCTAGAATATTAAAATCTATCATATGTTAAATGAACGTTAAATGAATGTTAATGGAACGTATAGAAAAGTTATAGTAAACATGGGGTTTTTAATTACATTGGATACACTGTGGTAATTCTGGTATGACCTTTCATCCACCATCATTCAACCCAGCACACTTCTTATTTATCCGACACACTCATATGAGAAAAACATACGACCCACTTATTTCAGGTATGCTGGTAGGCGAGGCTTCCTTCATCTCGTATCATATACAAGCCACAGCCACTACGTGGATCCCGAAGAACCTCAACCAACTAACCAGCCAGGATATAGTCCTGCCGGCAACTGTCCACCCGTAGTACCAGATTATGTGGTTCCCTAGTTAGATTTTATAGTCCCAACAGACTAGAAGTACTGGTAACACCTCTTTACCCTCGGTATATGTAAGTTTGTTATTCCGTTTGTTATTTCTTAAATAATAATTTACGATCCTATAAAGTATATATATTCTAGATCCTTATAGAAAGCGGAGTCTATTTAGCAATGTCAGTCTGTTTGTATATATATTTGTTCAAATTAGTTTTTAGATAACGAAGATATAAACAGAAATCCGAGACAACCTCTAAAAATTTTATAAAAAATTTAGATTATTTATTCATGGTCAGACAGAAAATGCAAACTAAAAAAAAAAACAAAACACATAATCATACGGTAAATTTAGTTTTTGTATTAATGTGTTCTTATTGGCTAGAAACATGAAATTAAGTATATAGAGCCTGGCATAGGTTAGAACTTATAAAAGGAACTTTTTGGTACCTTTTCGTTCTTCAAAAAATACTTTTTGAATTTTCTATAACATTGAATATTTTTGTATTTTTTCGTTTTTCACAAGGTACTTAATCCGAGCTCTACATACTTAATTTCATGGTTCTATATGTGAATATATATTTACATAATATTTCATTGTGCTGAATTTCATTGCAATATTTGTGTTTATAAGTTAATTTTGGACATTCAAGTAATTTTCTGTTGGGGACTTTGTATGGCGGCTAGGGTCAAATGGGACCCGATCTTTATGAAATTTGACAGGGTCATAAAGACTGCTATAAAACTTAGTTGTAGAAGTTAATAAACATCACTTACTCAGAAATTCCACTGTTGCTACTTTTGAAGTATTGATAAATGTTATTTTTTTGGAAGTTATCGTTTTATTTTCACTGGGAAGTAGTCAACGAAATTAGAAAAGGAAACCATTCGCACAATATTAGGGAATGGCAATTCTATGAGTATCACAATAGACCACGAGGCCTCCGAGTGAATCATATATACCAAGTGTTTAAACATTTATTGATTGAGGTTGTGAGTTCGATTTTCACCTGAGGCACTAAATAAGGTGCACACAAGATGTTCGATAGAGGCCTAGGCATGATGGAATAATAAGGTGAAATCAATTTTATAAAAACAACAAAAGTTGAATACTTATATCAAAAAGTGTATATGTTGCCAGTAGCCTTTTTAATATATACCGTAAATAACAAAAATCTCACTAAAGTGGTGAATGGTATAAATACTATTCCAAAATTGCAAAACCGTAGCATGAGCCCGTTATTATGTTTTCATCATAAGTTGTTAATAAACCAAAAACAATGTTTTATGCAAAAGTACCATAAGTAGGTACAATTTTCACTCCTTAAGCATCCGAATATCCAAAGTACTAAATTCGTATTTTTATTTTTTTCGTTAAGTTATTCTTCTTTGGTTTAAAACAATGTTGCCCAAAATCTCGATTCCCTATCACGCGAGATAGGCCAAGAATATTCTGCTGACGTTGCGTTGACTCACTTACACTACTTGTGTATTATGTTATTTGAGCATGTGTTAGTTAGTTGATTATCTCTCAACTTGCAAATCAAAATCAACTCAGTTGCTGACCAGCATTTGTCGAAGTAAGATTTGCAAGCAACTTTTTTAAAATCCACACAGAAGTACAACAACAAAATTTTGAGAATGCCGAATTTATGTAGGTGAATGAGATAGCACAGCTGATAGTTTTTTATATATGAACTTTAATGTACGCTGTCTGTCAAAATTCATAATATCAATTTGACAATTAGAATATACTTTTTAGTTTGCAGTCATTTTATTAGTACAGTTTTATTTTAGGTTACTTATTGTTCTCGGCTGTTTTACCAAAACAAATGAATGTGTAACAGTATGTGTAGGGGCAACACCGGTTTAAAAGATACATGGGGTGCAAAAAAGTACCAAAAAAAAACATTTTTTAACCGTTTAATCTTGGGGCCGAATTTGAAAAACGTACCAGACACCCGTCTGCTTATTTTTAAGTGAACAACGATAAGCTTTAAACTGCTTTTGTATCTTCTCTAGTTGAGAAGATATGAGGTTACCGAATTTACCCGTTTTTACCCCCTAAACATTCGAATTTCCAAAAATCCCGTCTTAGTGGATCTATTTGGCATGAGACCAATCTCCAAATTCTAGGCTGTGGGATGATGAATAAGTAAAAAAAAAATTACCAAATTTATTTTTCATTCATGTTTTTCAATTTATTAAAATTTTGTTTGATATTTCTTTGCTTGTTCTACTAATGAAGTAGTTTTTGTTTTGTATGGGAAGTCTGGTTAAAATCAACTAGATTTTCTCGAAATCTCATAAGTACTACATTTCGGTTACTAATATATTAGTAATTATAATCTCTGAGTAACACATCTTAGCATATTTAGTAAGTGATTAATAGGTGGTCAAAAAACTTGTTTTAATAGTATATGTCGCTTATTATATGTCGTGCGCGTTTTGATGTTTTTATAATTTCTATAGAGAATTGATTTTGCTATAGTACGCTTTTTACAGAATCTCTCTATGGCCCATAGTACAATGTCTGTTCAATGTCTAGAATTCGAAAAAAATGGTTACAATCCACATATGTATTTAGAGTAATAATTCCACCTTATTTTATTTAAATCAGATTATATCACATTATCTATAAGCTAATCGTAGTCGTTGTCTGATTATGTCCACTATTTTTATACCCTTCACCTTCGTGAGAAGGGTATATATAAGTTTGTCATTCCGTTTGTAATTTCTATAATATAATTTTCCGACCCTATAAAGTATATATATTCTGAATCCTTATAGATAGCGGAGTCGATTAAGCCATGTCCGTCTGTCTGTCTGTTGAAATCAGTTTTTAGAGGACTCCAGATATCGGCGAGATCCGAATCTTCAATAATTCTATTAGACATGTTTTCGAGAAGATCGCTATTTAAAATCAGCAAAATCGGTCGGTAAATAACGGAGATATGAGCAAAAATCCGAGACAACCTCTGAAAATTTCATCAAAAAATTGTTATAAAAGCAACAACAACACTGTATATAGAAAAAGATGTGTGTGTAGATGTATTTGGTTTTATTCAGCTGTGTATTTTCTACTAAAATACACAGCAAAAAAATATGATTTGAAATTTTTTGTTAAAATAAAATAATTTTCCCTTTTGTTTTGCAAATATATTTTTTAAAATGTTTTCAATTATATGAGAGTAGATTGTGAGTTATTGTACAATAATTTTTATGCGAATAATGTAAGTTTGAAATTTAAAACTAGCACAAATTTTTTCCAAGTGCTTTTTAAAACATTTTTTTACGATAAACAAAAACAAAATCTACGTCTCGTCAATGTTTACCTGCAATGAATACGAAAGTGTTGTTGTTTTACTCTTACTTGTATACTGTTAAGAACAACAACAACAACGTATTGCTAGTATTAAGCGCATGTAAGTGTATAGAAAACACACTGTCTATAGCTAAGCGCATTTACAAAAACAAAAGAGTACCAAGCGCATAGGGCTTGGGCACCCTTGGTTTGGATGCTGTTGGCCTCATTGCGTTGTTATTTTTGTTTTTCTGTGTTTTTCGTTATGTATGTTTAGATGTCTGTTGGTTTAGATGCCTTGTGTATTTTGTGTTTTATTTCGTTTAGCGTTGTTGTTCTTTTTGTTTAGCTTTTGATGTAATAATAATGAAGTCGGGAAAAAATTTAAAATTTATAAAGATGTTTAAAATACACTATGGTGAAGGGTATATATGATTCGGCACAGCCGAATATAGCACTCTTACTTGTTTAAAAATGTAATCATAATTATGATCTTTACCCCATGGGAAATTTCGAATAGATGAACCAAAAAGTGATGATGTGATAAGGGACGTAAAAACATGTTTTATGTACACTTATTATAACTTTCAAACCAAAGAATAATAAGAAATTGGGGCTTGTCAGTTGTTACCTAAAGGAGTTGTCATTTGGTATTTTAGCTCCAACCACTTTCACCACACTTACATAATAACATAATAAATAAGCATTAAAATGATTTATTTATCGATTAGTAAAAATTATAGGGACTTCACAATATATTTTCTTGTTTTAAATTTTAGTTTTCATTAATTTTCATATTACATTTACAATTGTCCTCTTCTTTTTTATAAAACATGCATTGTTTTGATAACAAACAGTGACGTTTTCTGTTGTTTTGTATGGCAACACTGTAAAGTTTAATCTTGTACTTAAAAACATCAAGGGGATTAACATCAGAATCAATTTATTTTTAAATTAACTAATCTGATTTTAAATTGGCATTTGATTGCCAAGTCAAAAACTCGCTCTAAATATATTTTAAAATAAATATATTTAGAGCTGATAGAACAACGTTTACAGGTGCCGCAAGGGCACTGAAGTTTCCAAGTGCATTTGCAAGGGGAAAATCGATTTTTTCTGATTTTGCTAAAATTTGTCCAATTAGTAATAAAGCTGCTTTTCGAGGAGCCACTTGTATGGGGGCTATCCGAAAACGTGGACCGATATGGCCCATTTTCAATAGCAAACAAACCTTACCTATAAGAAATATTAATGTGAAATTCAACCCTCTAGCTCTTTCCATTCGGACACTATCGTGCTTTCAACAGACAGACAGATGGACGGACAGACATGTCTAGATTGTCTTACAATTTAATGAGGACCCAGAATATATATACTTTTGTGGGTCTATGACCAATATTTCGATGTGTTACAAACGGAATGACAAAATCAATATACCCCCCATATTTTTTGTTGGTGGGTATAAAAATAAATAATGCAGAGACTTTGCAATGTTCAGTGATGTTTTGTAACTTGGCCTGTCATGTTCACTTTTATTTATTCATTGTAAAACTTTAATTATATAATCTAAACGGCTTCCATTTCTATAGTTTTTAAACCAATCCTTATATGTTTAATTAAAAATGTGTTTATATTAAATTTCGTCTCTCTCTTTATTGGATTAGGAGTTATAGGCATTTAAAGATTTTTTCAAGTCGTTCGTTTCGGCTTTCATTGTATGCATTTAGATTTAGTTGAGTTCAATCTTAACTTGTGACGAGCAAAAGTTATAGTCACTCGTTTTTGCCTCACATTAATAACTGAATTAAAATTTTTATTTTTTATTATTAAAATTCGTCGAACCCTTTTTTTTCATTTGTTATTATTCAAATTCGTTTAAAAGCGTTATTGTAGTTAGTTTAAGTAACGGCACCTAGTAGTAAGTAGGGAAAACAAAACGAATATCAGTACACTAAGTTTGCAACCATGGGACAGTTACACCGCTGAGTTATTAGTTATTGTGTGTGTATGCGTGGTTGATCTGCTATAAAAGACGGGCATTTGCTAATAAAGAAGCAGTCAGCCAGCAGCCGGCGAAGAGGTAAGATCTTATTTAGATGTGTAGGGTTATACCTCTGGCAAATAAATAACATCTCAAACTCAGAGAATAGAGGTTATACCCAGTCTCTTAGTTTACCTTTTTATCTGGTAAAGAGTTACTAAAGGTTTCTATCAGTTGGAGAAGGGGAGGTATAACCCCTTCTCCAACTAATAGAAACCTAATAAAACTGTGGTAATTGAGTATTGGTGGGATTTTGTGGTTATACCCGTGTCCAGCTTACTCAATCATCTTCCCAATCCGGTACATCCCTCTTGTTGACGCCCGTGGTGGTGCCGCGGTCAACGGAGAGAATCCCTGCGGCTTAAGACGTGTAGAGAGTATATACGGGAAGCCTTTCCCCGTCATCGCCGTGCCTCTCTCCCCGCTAGTGTATATACGGGACGCCTTTCCCCGTCATCACCGTGCCTCTACGTAACAGTGTACTACGGGCCGCTCTATTCTCCGTCTGTCGGTGGATAACGTCTTAATAAAGTGTTGTGTTAGTGTATAAACTAAATAAAGTACGATTTATAACGTTATAAGAAAAGGAAACTGTCTTTCTAATCCCCTGGCTTAAAAATAAATTTTTGTAACGAACCCTGGGAGCCGCGAGCTCTACACGGTATAAGGTGGTAAAAACACGTCGTTACAATGGGGAAATTAAATAAAAGTGTTAAAAGAAAATAAAAACATTAATAATGAAACATTTTTTGTAAAAAAAATAAACTGTACGAACTGTGAAATAAACTGTGTGTGAGGATTATATAATCCGAGAGAAAAAAAAAATATTTTTTTGTTGAATATAAAGAACTGTTTTTATATAAAAAAATAATAATACAAGTGTGTAGTGATGTTAAAAACCTCATGGGCATACTTCCTTAAACAGGATGAATTAGCAGCTGATTTAAGTGAATTTCAACTTAACCCAGCCGGTACTGTAGAGGAGCTTCGAAAACGATGTTCTAAATTCATTAGTGGAGAACAACACAGCGAAGATGAAATGAATCGCCTGATAGAAATCCAAACGAAACATGAAACACTAGCAGTTTCTCCCGCTACGAAGTCATTGAAACCACCGGAACAGCATACATTCTTTAAGTCACCGGTGAAGGAAGAGAAAAATGGTGTAAGTCAGATAGCAGTCGGAACCATGAGATCGGAGTGCAGAATGCAAGTAATGGAAAAGATAAGGAAGTGGGGCATACATTTCGACGGAACTCGTGATCCATTAGAATTCATTGAACGTGCAGAAGAACTCTTGTGTATGTACGGTGTGACCTTGGACATATTGCCGAAATTAATGCCTGAATTCCTACGAGATCGTGCCCTTATCTGGTTCCGTAATAATAACAAATCTTGGGATAGTTGGAACGACTTTAAATTGGATTTTAGCCAATTCTTTCTCCCACCAAGATATTATGAGAAACTAGAAGATGAGATTCAAAATCGCACACAACGACGAAACGAAAAATTTAAGGACTATCTTCTGTCCCTACAAAATCTTATGAGGCACTCTAAGCTGTCGGAAGCCCAGAAATTGGAGAGGGTATTTAGAAATTGCCATCCAGATTACCAATGGTATATTAAAAGGAAAGATTTTTCATCTCTACCGGAACTCACAACGCTAGCCGAAGATTTGGAGAGCATTAACTACAGGCCTCAGCAAAGCAACGACAGCTCTTCTAGCCGCTTAAATGCAGCTGCTTCCAATAGACAACAACGTCCTAGATGCCAAGCTTGCGGAGTTAACGGTCACGACATTGGAAGATGTCCGAACAATGGTAGAAATTAGGAAAACCCTTTCGGAGGGCGACGGAACTGAGGCGCAACGTCCCTCCAAACCACTCCACCTCAGTAAATCAAACAGCACTACGATGTGAAGAGTACCGTATAACAGCGACAATCTTGATACAAAACAAATTGATAACTTCTACAATAGATACAGGTGCAAGCAAAAACTTTATAAGAGCCGATTTTTTAAGCCATGTTGAAGGTGACCTCAAGAAGGTAAACGAAGAGCTGGAAGTAATATTGGCAGACGGAACACGAAAGCAAATTTCGGAAGGCGTACAAGTTAGTGTCACTTTTGGGAATACAACAAAATGTGCATTTTTTATATAATGCCAGACTTCTTTGAAGAGATGGTATTAGGCCTAGAGTTTCTACGAACCTTTAATATTACTATAAATTGTGCTGGATTGAGCTTGAACTGTGAGTTTAGAAGTACCTCAACGGAATCCTCTGACAACGGAGAACAACCGCTTCTGAAAATGGAGGACATCGTACTATTCCAGAACATAGTCCTGAGGAGCAGCAAGTCATTAAATCTTTTCTGGGAAATACCGAAGCTACACCACCAAGGGTAGGCCTTTTGGGAAAAGCTACCACTCCTCTTTCAGCATCATCTTCATCAAAATCATCATCTTCATCAAAATCGTCATCAAAATCTTCATCCTCGCCATCGTCAACAAAGTCGTCATCATCGTCATCTTCGTCATCATCGTCACCATCAAATTCCTTGGCAACAAATAAAGCAGCACTGACTCCATTAACGCCATCAATTCCAACGTCACCAACTCCAACATCGACGATTTCAACATGGCCTTCATCGTCGGGTCTAATATTGTGTAACGGACTCGAATAAAGGAAGTGACCAGGGCCATCCGGAAATACCGAATGCGGTGTCACAAGCCGTCAAGGAGGCTCTTAATAGACGCAAGCCGAACCAGAGGCTAAAATTTGTAAAGGTGGAAAATGGTGTGAAATATAGAATTTTGATAACCAGGGGTGGCAAACATATCGTTGACATACTGTAATGGGCCATTTGCTTTATTTTTTTTTGGAGAAGAGAGGCGATGTGACGAGCAAAAGTCATAGTCACTCGTTTTTGCCTCACATTAAAAACTGAATTAAAATTTTTATTTTTTATTATTAAAATTTGTCAAAATCTTTTTTTTATTTGTTATTATTCAAATTCGTTTAAAAACGTTATTTGTAGTTAGTTTAAGTAACGCCACCTAGTAGTAAGTAGGGAAAATAAAACAAATATCAGTAAACTAAGTTTGCAACAATGGGACAGTTACACCGCTGAGTTAATAGTTATTGTGTGTGTATGCGTGGTTGATCTGCTATAAAAGACGGACATTTGCTAATAAAGAGGCAGTCAGCCAGCAGCCAGCGAAGAGTTAAGATCTTATTTAGATGTGTAGGGGTTATACCTCTGGCAAATAAATAACATCTCAAACTCAGAGAATAGAGGTTATACCCACTCTCTTAGTTTACCTTTTTATCTGGTAAAGAGTTACTAAAGGTTTCTATTAGTTGGAGGGGGGGTTATACCTCGGTCACCTAATAAAACTGTGGTAATTGAGTATTGGTGGGATTTTGTGGTTATACCCGTGTCCAGTTTACTCAATCATCTTCCCACTCCGGTACATCCCTCTTGTTGACGCCCGTGGTGGTGCCGAGGACAACGGAGAGAATCCCTGCGGCTTAAGACGTGTAGAGAGTATATACGGGAAGCCTTTCCCCGTCATTGCCGTGCCTCTCTCCCCGCTAGTGCATATACAGGACGCCTTTCCCCGTCATCACCGTGCCTCTACGTAACAGTGTACTACGGGCCGCTCTATTCCCCGTCTGTCGGTGGCAAACGTCTTAATAAAGTGTTGTGTTAGTGTATAAACTAGATAAAGTACGAAACTGTCTTTCTAATCCCCTGGCTTAAAAATAAATTTTTGTAACGAACCCTGGGAGCCGCGAGCTCTACCCCGGCATAAGGTGATAAAAACACGTCGTTACAAACATTCAATATTTTTTTAAACTATTTGCACGTATAGTTTGAGCTAAAATTCTATTTGTTTTTCATAATCATAACAAAAACAAAACACAACTCCTTAATTAGAAGAGAGCAAACAAAAAATAGTATTGCATTAGTGTCAAAAGCAATATCACGTTAAGGTGTTTCTATCGTTAGCCACTGTATATAATTTTAAAAATAATCCATGACTTAGTAATTTCAGATGTTGATAAACGGTTGAATTCCAAGTTATTTTAATGTGTAATAAAATGTTCATGAACGGTAATGTTTTTATTGATCCAAAACAATAATTAATTAATTTTTAATTATTTTATTAATTTATATTATTTACAGTAGCTAATACTGTACCCATATAGTAGTACATATAGGCGAAACTGAAGCGGTTTTCAAAAAAAGTTTTTATTCTCTTCACACAGACGAGCTCTGAGAGAATGAAACAAACTTGTGAGAACTAAAGTCACTCACTAAACATCAAATTTTCTTCGCAAAATTGCGAGGATATTAGCACTTATTAGTTTTTCTTATCACTTAAACTTAATGTTTATTATTTTTTGGAACACTTTTCATTAATTTAAAACCCCGAAAATAATTTTTATTTTGTTAAAATTAAACTGAAGAAACAACGGCGTTAATTTTGGTATTGAAACTGAAAAATTTATTCAAAATAATCTTATTTTTATTTTAAAAAATAGTTAAAGTCCGAAAATATATTTGTTGTCAAAATGTATTGAAAATTGTTCATTCATGTATTATGAAACCTATTTTTTTGGTTTATTTTCAATTTCAAATTGTTAATGAAGAAAATTATGGTGAAAAATAAAAGAAACCCAAATTAAAAATCAAAATCTAAAAGAAAACTACAAATAAATTG
This sequence comes from Lucilia cuprina, assembly GCF_022045245.1. Taxonomy (NCBI): domain Eukaryota; kingdom Metazoa; phylum Arthropoda; class Insecta; order Diptera; family Calliphoridae; genus Lucilia; species Lucilia cuprina. The sequence goes on from NC_060954.1 coordinate 22,315,853, forward strand.
TATATTTTGTAAAGAAAAAGATTTAAAAAATTTTTTAAAAGCTTAATACATTTCAAACTACAAAATATTTTAGTTTTTCAGACTACAATATATTTTCAAATAATACATTGTATTAATACAAAATCAGATAATGTAAAGTACTTGGGGACAAATTTAAATGTAATTTATTTTTCCTAAAATTGTTATATACGATTTTAGGCAACTATGTTTATTTGGAAAGTGTGGTGAGAGTGGTTGGAGCTCCAATACTTATACAAAAATTTTACCAATACAAAAGTATATTTATTAAATATGTACAGATCAAATGTGGAACAAAAAGATAAAAAAGTTGTGAAATTTAAATGTTTTATATTTATCCTAAAATGACTCGAAAATGATCCCCATTTATGATTGAAAACTGAATATTTGAAAAACAATAACAAAAAGTATTGCAATCATAAATTGATCATCCTGGTGTTTAAAATATGATGGTTTTAAAAACTTATTTCGTGGTCACATTTCAAGCAGTTGGATGATCTAAAACCGTGGTGGCCAGAAAGAGAATGTTTAAAACGCATATGTTGTTGTAGTGCAAAATATAAATGAAAATATGTGTGTTTTGCACTGAAAAAAATTTTATGTTTGTACATACATATTTGTGTTATTCATATTATTAGTATTATAAATGAATAACGGAAGAGATGTATGTATTGTTGTATGTATCCGTTTATGAAAGAATTTATTGATGAACATTTTGATGTAAAAATGTGTTGATGTATGTACATATGATTGTATATAGTTTGATGTATTGATATATGTATATAGTTTGTTTATGTATTAAATGTATCTAATAGGTACTCAAATGATTAACAGTCGATCGTTTAATCGTTACAATTTAAGCGATTAATTGCTTGAACAAATAAAAATAAATTATTATACATATGTATGTCTAATAGATCTTTCTATAAAAAGTATTCATACATTAATTTGTAATGGCTTTTGAAAATATTCTCTGTGTATCATTTCATAAAGAGAGCCACTAAATTAAATTGTTTTTGTTTTATGTATAGTTTGTTTTGTTGCTGAGAATATTTGTATTGCGTGCGTATAAGTGAGAATAACACATTGCCCGCAAGGGCATGTTTGGCCGCCAATGATCTAAAATTGTTCCTTATGTAATTGTTTTTGTTTTAGTGAAATAACGATTCAAAAATCATGGTCAAGTAAGAACAAAGCAACAGCGAACTAAGTCCCGGACCATGGTTCTGTACAGTTTGAAAGAACCGGTTGCACCATATGTCCACCCAATTAAGGTGCAACGCTTGTGCTGGTGTCACTCCAGAAACTGCTCTGGACTAAACCATTATCGGGAGTGGTCGGAGAATTTTCGCCCCATGCTGCCAACAACAGCGTCGAAATTCATTGGCATCATCGACATCGTCGTCATCATACGCCGGAAGAGTAATCCCAACTTTAACATCACACAGTTGGATGCTCCCCCGAGGCATTTTGGGAAGGACCTTCGTGTATACGAAGAGAGCATACGAAGTTATGTTCAGGTTCTCTTACAACGGAACTCGTATACAGCAGCTTTGAACGACATTCATAGAGACGCCATCAATACCGCGGTTTCCGGTTACCGCATGAATGTCGTTCTTGGAAGGGTGTGAAGTTAAATTCGTCGGCCAAATACGTCCCACAACACATTTGTCAAATACGTTCCACATACTGTAAAATTCGTTTTCAAATTAAATTAATTGATTTTTTAATAAAACAAACGCCAAATAAAATGTTTTTGTGAAAAAAGTAAAAATATATTAAAATATATTCCGAAAATAAATATGTAAAATAAAAATTAATTAAAATAATTGTATACTCATAAAAATGGTGGTTAAATATAAAATTTTCAAATGAAAAAAATCGACACTTTGAGAAGACATGAATTGGGGCACCGGCATAGTGGAAGTAGCCCAAGACTAGTTCTCTCCAAAAATATATAGTTTATATACAATTCCAGCTCTGGATAATTTTTACGAATTTTTGAAAAAACCTAAAATTTTGCCAAAAAATAAGAAAATTTCAAGTGGCTCCAACGGGTATTTAGAGAAGACATGAATCGGGGTAGCGAAAAACTGGAAGTAGCCCAGGACTAGTTCTTTCCAAAAACATATAGTTTATATGCAATTCCAGCTCTGTATAATTTTTACGAATTTTTGAAAAAACATAAAATTTTGCCAAAAAATAAGAAAATTTCAAGGGGCTCCAAAGGGTATTTGGAGAAGACATGAATCGGGGTAGCGAAAAACTGGAAGTAGCCCAGGACTAGTTCTTTCCAAAAACATATAGTTTATATGCAATTCCAGCTCTGAATAATTTTTACGAATTTTTGAAAAAACATAAAATTTTGCCAAAAAATAAGAAAATTTCAAGGGGCTCCAAAGGGTATTTGGAGAAGACATGAATCGGGGTAGCGAAAAACTGGAAGTAGCCCAGGACTAGTTCTTTCCAAAAACATATAGTTTATACGCAATTCCAGCTCTGGATAATTTTTACGAATTTTTGAAAAAACATAAAATTTTACCAAAAAATCAGAAATTTTCAAGTGGCTCCAACGGGTATTTAGAGAAGACATGAATCGGGGTAGCGAAAAACTGGAAGTAGACCAGGACTAGTTCTTTCCAAAAACATATAGTTTATATGCAATTCCAGCTCTGGATATTTTTTACGAATTGTTGAAAAAACGTAAAATTTTTCCAAAAAATCAGAAATTTTCAAGTGGTTGCATCGAGTATTTGGAGAAGAAATAAATCGGGGTACCAACAGAATTCTAGGCAGTAAAAAACTGTAAAAACTTCACTACATCTACGAATTTATCTCAACAAATTGCTTTTTTCGGTTTTTTTAGATATATTGTGAAATATTTAGTTTTTAAATACATTTTCTAATATTCACGACAAATTTTACTTTTGCTACTTTTTCTAGAGCATTTGTGAAACCTTTAAATTTTAAAAATGTTTTTATTTTTAGGAAATTCGACTGACTTTCTACATAAAGTATCTAAGAAAATTAAAAATCAAAGATTTCACAATTTTTTGAATTAGTTTAGGGTTTTTGAGATTCATTTTCCAATTACCACAGGTTAGGTTAGGTTAGGTTGATAGGAGGATGTATACTACATCAAATCCGAAGAAATACACCTAGGCCACTATCGGGCCTGTTGTGCGCTCCTTATCATGAAAAAAAAATTTTTGAAAAAAACGTAAAATTTTGCCAAAATTCTGAAATTTTCAAATGGCTCCAACGGGTATTTAGAGAAGACATGAATCGGGGTAGCGAAAAACTGGAAGTAGCCCGGACTAGATCTTTCTAAAAACATATAGTTTATATGCAATTCCAGCTCTGGATAATTTTTACGAATTTTTGAAAAAAAACGTAAAATTTTGCCAAAATTCTGAAATTTTCAAGTGGCTCCAACGGGTATTTAGAGAAGACATGAATCGGGGTAGCGGAAAACTGGAAGTAGCCCAGGACTAGATCTTTCCAAAAACATATAGTTTATATGCAATTCCAGCTCTGGATAATTTTTACGATTTTTAAAAAAAACACAAAATTTTGCCAAAAAATCAGAAATTTTCAAGTGGCTGCAGCGAGTATTTGGAGAGGAAATAAATAGGGGTACCAACAGAGCGGAAGTAAACCAGGACCTGACTTTTCCAAAAATATATAGATTAAATGCAATTCCAGCTCTGGGTAAATTTTACGATTTTTTTAAACATTAAGTTTTACAAAAATTGGAGTAATTTAAATATGTGCATAGGTAAATTATTTGCTCGTGAAAGATTGAATTCCAGGCAGTAAAAAACTGTAAAAACTGTAACTGTAAAAACTTCACTACATCTACGAATACAATAAATGTAATTTTAAAAACTATACAATAGTTTGGAGTGGGCTTGGATTGCTGAAATGAAATCTCAAATTTTCTCAACAAATTGCTTTTTTCGGCTCTTTTAGATTTAGATTGTGAAATTTTAAATACATTTTCTAATATTCACAACAAATTTTACTTTTGCTACTTTTTCTAGAGCATTTGTGAAGCCTTTAAATTTTAAAAATGTTTTAACTCACCTGTTTCACCATTTGCTCTACTTCATCCTTTTTGGGATTTGCTATAATGGTGTTGTTATTATCATCTGAGGATTCAGAGTCGGAACTCTCACCTATATTGAACAATTACCACAACATATTGTAAAATATTACCTGTGAATGGTTATCGTGAAAGTTCAGTGCACTTTAACGTTCAAATAGAGTCGAAGCGACTCCGTTTTAACTTTATTATTACCTGTAAAATTATGTTCTTCAAGAATTTATATAAATCATTTATAAAAAACGCGATCCTAACAACAAATTTACAAAAAGACCCAAAACGATCAATCCAATTGACACAGATGCAAAAACATTTTTAATTTGTGTAAAATTTACACAATATTTTGCTACCTGTATCACTCTCATCATAAATTCTTAAAAATTATGAATTACCGCGATATTTGTACCTATCCTGATATAAATTAATTCACAGTATTTGAAGTTAAACATAACCTTTTTGGTTTAATCAATTTAATTTTTTGTTTGATTGTCGGTATACTTATACGCAATTATCAAAGTTTTTTAAATTTTATTTTTTCCACACCTTGGATCCGCTCCTGAAATAAAATGTACCTAGCATCAAAAAGCATCGCTCTATAAATATTTAATTCCTTCAAACTATAATTTTTTATTGCATTCCGATATAAATCAAGCTCGCAATATTCAGATATTAATTGTTTTTTTTTTTAATTTTACTAATTCGATATTTTTCAAAAACTATAGGCAACAAGTTAAAACATTACTGAAATGAAATTTCTTAAATTTTTTTAAAATAAATCTTATGCGCTAAATTTGAATAATTTTTACAATTATGTGCAATTTTTTTTCAAATATTACACATATAAATACTACAATTTTACGGTTTTTTTAAATAATTAAGTGAAACCTTCTATAACTTTTGCTCCCCTCGATCAAAATGATTTACGCTAACGGATTCATCACATATTAGGGTCAGTTTATATTCACACAAAATATTTTGAATGTGCCATCAAATTTTTTTTTTATTTTTTTTAACTCTAAAATTAAAAATGTTTGCCAAATAAAGTTGTCAAGATCGGTTGACAGATTCGCCCTATATATATAAATATACTAACAATTTTATGGTAGTAAATGGGTAAATAAGTTAAAATTTTAAAATCAAATGCTATTTCTTTGGGAAATGTTAAATATAGTTCTTCAAGAATATATGAAATACCCAGGAAGTACATGCAGCATTATTTTTTTGCTAGTCAAATGTTCTAGTCACTGCTCCTGTGCTAAGATTTTCTATTGTTCTTCAAATAATGGTTTTAACATTAACCTGCAAATTTATTTTGTTATCTTATTTGTAAAACACAATTGTTTCACGCAATCGGTTAAAATATGAAAACTAAGTAACAAATAGAAAATAAAGCTCATACTCCTATACTAGATTAACAGTCATTACTAAAGTACCTCAAAGTTATGCAGACGCTAATTACTAGTCACTGAAAAGTAACTGGTTATGTAAGTACAACCCTTAAAATACTTTTTAATGGGTCTTCTCCAAAAATTTCTGAATTTTTTGCAAAATTTTATGTTTTTTCAAAAATTCGTAAAAATAATTTAGAGCTGGAATTGCATATAAACTATATGTTTTTGGAAAGAACTAGTTCTGGGCTACTTCCAGTTTTCCGCTACCCTGATTCATGTCTTCTCCAAATACTCGTTGCAGCCACTTGAAAATTTCTGATTTTTTGGTAAAATTTAATGCTTTTTCAAAAATTCGTAAAAATTATCCAGAGCTGGAATTGCATATAAACTATATGTTTTTGGAAAGAACTAGCCCTGGGCTACTTCCAGTTTTTCGCTACCCCGATTCATGTCTCCTCCAAATACCCGTTGGATCCACTTGAAAATTTCAGATTTTTTGGCAAAATTTTATGTTTTTTTTCAAAAATTCGTAAAAACTATCCAGAGCTCGAATTGCATATAAACTATAAACTAGTCCTGGGCTACTTCCACTTTTCCGCTACCCCGATTCATGTCTCCTCCAAATACCCGTTGAATCCACTTGAAAATTTCAGATTTTTTGGCAAAATTTTACGTTTTTTCAAAAATTCGTAAAAATTATCCAGAGCTAGAATTGAATATAAACTATATGTTTTTGGAAAGAACTAGTCCTGGGCTACTTCCAGTTTTCCGCTACCCCGATTCATGTCTTCTCCAAATACTCGTTGCAGCCACTTGAAAATTTCTGATTTTTTTGGTAAAATTTAATGCTTTTTCAAAAATTCGTAAAAATTATCCAGAGCTGGAATTGCATATAAACTATATGTTTTTGTAAAGAACTAGCCCTGGGCTACTTCCAGTTTTTCGCTACCCCGATTCATGTCTTCTCCAAATACCCGTTGGAGCCACTTGAAAATTTCAGAATTTTTGGCAAAATTTTGTGTGTTTTAAAAAATCGTAAAAATTATCCAGAGCTGGAATTGCATATAAACTATATGTTTTTGTAAAGAACTAGCCCTGGGCTACTTCCAGTTTTTCGCTACCCCGATTCCGCGTCCACCACCACCACCTCCTCCTCCACCAGAACTGCATTCGCGGGCGAAATGACCCGGACGGTTGCAATTGTAGCACGTGGAAGCCATGGACATTTAAATATGTGACGATGTGTCTTAATAACTATAAAGTCTTTGCAACAGTCCAATGTTTTATCTACTAAATGCAAAGCTTTCGGACTCGGTGAAATTTTTCTTTCACCACTCCACGCACTTAATACAAATCGAAATGGCTGCCGACCGTTCAACAAACAGTGCCTCCTACTTGGTTTAGTAAGAACAATGCCCCAAAACAATGCTACCAAGTTTGAGTTTATTAATGCCACATACATGCATCATTTCAACGGCGTTACCAACATTATCAAAAATTTATGTTTTCTACACGAAACGTCATGTATAGATGAAATAATTTTTATCATGATAAATTTGGAAATAAAAAATAACATGTAAAGTCATTATTTATGATTGTTATGGCAAATTTGTCAGTACTCTTTATAAAAATTTGACTAAGAAAAAAAAAGAAGGAAAGATTCGTTCTTTTCTCACAGCATAAAGGTCGTGTGCACTTATACCTGGTTCACACTGGGAAACTTTTGATGAGAAAATTTTTCTTAATTCTCTTTTGAAGTTTCCTTATTGCATTGATTTGTTGTATAAATAAAGTAAATAATAAAACAAAACAAGTTTCCGAGAACGGAAAACTCCGTAACGCGAGAGAGATGAATTTTCCCTCTCTCGCAAAATCAAAAGTTTCCCAAAAAAAGTACCTAGTGCAAACCGGCAATTACAATCACAAATGTATAAGTGTTGCCACTTTCCACGATTTATTTTTTTATATATTATTTTATTCATTTTTGTTAAATGTTATATTATTTCATTAATAAAAAATAAATTAATTAATTAATTAATTTAATAAAAGGTAATGTTATAAATAAATAGCAACTATTTTATAAATAAAATTTTAATAAATATCCCATTTCTCCTCCTTTTTTTTTCAATTAAGCACAATTTTAAGATATATTAGCAAAAATATAATCATCATATATATCAAAATTAGTAACTATAAACGGTTTAGGTTTATAACAAGATTTTAAATGAAATCTAGTAGATTTAAAAGATGAAGATACTAATTCGTTTATAAAATATATAAATCAATACATTAAAAATAATAAATATGGCAACACTTACACTCACTCTTTGGTAGGACCTGGTTCACACTGGGAAACTTTTAAGAAAGAGATTGTTGATATTTCTTTCTCTTTCTCTCACACAAAAAAATCAAAAGTTTCCCAAAAAAGTTTCCTAGTGTGAACCATGACTAGGCAAGACTTAAAAGTCACAATGTAAACATTCAAGATTTTAGGAGAGCCATTTAAAAGAAAATTGATAAAAGGTCATGTATAAAAAGTCTCAACATAAAACAGGACTTTGTCTTTATAATAAATGCCTTTTATTCGTTACATATGTATATAACTTTGTTTTTGTGTTCCTAAACTTGCTTTTCGACATTTTCCGAATTTTTTCGGACTTACATACTTTTAACGATCGACTGTTAATCATTTGAGTACCTATTAGATACATTTAATACATACACAAACTATATACATATATCAATACTTGCATATGTACATCCATCAACACATTTTTACCTCAAAATGTGCATCAATTCATACTTTCATCAACGGATACATACAACAATACATACATGTCTTCCGTTATTCATTTATATTAATAATAATATGAATAACACAAATATGTACAAACATAAAATTTTTTCAGTGCAAAGCACACACATTTTCATTTATGTTCTCTTTTATATTTTGCCCTACACATATGCGTTTTAAACATTCTCTTTCTGGCCACCGCGGAATGCTTAATTTTGTGTTTCTAGGGTTAATATTATAGAAAATTCAAAAAGTACCTTCTGAAGAACGAAAAAATACGAACAAATGCCATTTTTGTTTTATGTTTCTATGTTAAATTTTAAAGAAAAGTCAAAAAAGAGCATAAAAAGTATCTAAAAGTCTTATTATTATCTTCATGTTTTGATTTCAATATAATAAAAAACTCAAAATGTACTAGTTGAAATACGAAAAAGTACAAAAAATATCACTTGCTACCGGGGTTCCAAATAACAACCTTTTAGCTAATTTAGTGTTTCTAAATCTAAAAAGTTTGTCTAATTTTATTGTGTTCAAATTTCCCGCTTTTACCCCCTCTCGGTAAATAAAAATTGTATTCCAAAATAATGCAACATCGCAGTGGTATCTAGGGTTCTATAAATCGACTTTCGAATAATCGAACAATCGACATTTTGTCGAAAAAAGTCGAAGTCGACTATTTTGTTCCAAAAAAGTCAATAACTCGACTATCGTCTGTAAAAAAGTCGAAAAGTCGACTTTGTTTGTAAAAGTCGAGAAGTCGAAAAGTCGGAAACAGTCAAAAGGTCGGAATAAGTCGAAAAAAGTCGAAACAAGTCGAAAAATGTCGAAAAAAGTCATTCCGTTCTGCGTCCTTATGAAATTCTGAGTCGATTTAGATATGTCCGTCTGGTTTAAACACGCTCACGTTAAAACTAAGCCAAAGAAATAGATCAAATTCATTGGAAATATTCATTGTTATCCTAAGCAGTTTGGTATTGAAAATGAGCAAAATCGGTTCACACCGGGAAAAGTTATGAATCAAAATTTAAAACAACCTCGAAAAAAATTAAAAATAATTTTTACGCATTCTGATGTAATTTTCACGAAAACTATACAAGATAATTCCATAAAAATCACCATACCATCATTTCTACACAAAAAATTTTACACGTTAAGTTAATAGAATTTATTCAGAGAAAAAATTTTCTGCATCGGTCTATAATTGGACATAGCTCTTATACAAGGCCCCCTCCCCAAAATCACTTAAACGCACATAATTTGTTACTAAATTAAGGTATCCATATAAAATTTGGTATATGTATTACATACGTCCATAGAAATATTATTGTGGAAGTGTTTTTCGATCGGCGCATAATTGGTAATAGCTCCCATACAAGGTCCCATCCCGAAAAACACTTAAACGCGTCTAACTCATTATTAAATTAACATATACATATAAAATGTAGTGCAAATATTGCCCATATACACAAAAATATTGTTGTGAAATTTTTTTCCGATCGGTTCATAATTGCTCGTAGCTCCCATACAAGGTCCCCTCCCGAAAATCACTTAAACGCACATAACTCATTACCAGGGAAACCGAAAACATGCTCTAAAAAAAGTGTTTTAAGCGCTTTAAATATGCCGTAAAAAACTCAAAATATGCTCTTAAAATTTAAAATATATGCTCCAAAAATAAAATTTTTTATTATTTTTTAACATTGAAAAGCTCAAAAAACTGAAACTGTAATGAAATAATAAATGTTTAATGTCATATTCTATATCCTACAACATTTTTTATAAATGTTTTATCTCATAGTTTGAAGAACTAGTATAATAGAATTCCGTTTTACGTTCAGATAACCAATAAATAACATGAAACCATTTCTTCCAATTGTATTCATAGCTTTTAAACTGACATTTTAATCGGTTTTTATATAGTTTTTTTTAACTATAAAAATGGATTGGTCTTATGAAATCAAAAGTAATCGGTTTTATGTCCGATTTAAAATATAATACTTTTTTGAATAAAAAACTATAACATAACGAAATTTTTTTTTCAAAATTGTAAAATAGTCTAAAAAATTAAAAAATAATAAAGAAATAGAATTTTATTTTTTTAAATAAAGTTTTGAAAAGAAAATTAAAAATGTATAAAAACGAAAAAAGCAAAAACATCAAAATATGCACTAAAAGAGTAAAATATGCTCTAAAAACTCGAAAATATGCCTTAAATAGGCTAAAAAGTCAAATCATGCAAAATTATGCTCTTATGGGTAAAATATGCAAAAATATGCTCTAACAAATCGATGCCAAAATTCACAAATTGGTCTGAAACGTGTAAATATCTTATCCATGAGTCCATACGACGCACCACAAAAAACATGCATTTGCATATTTTGGTTTCCCTGCTCATTACTAAATTAAGATATCCATATACAATTTGGTACAAGTATTGCTTATATATATTTAGCAAAAATATTGCTCTTATATAAATACATAAATTACACTATAAAATTGTTTTTTAAACGGTCCACATTTGGTCATAGCTCTCATAATAGGTCCCATCCAGAAAATCAATTAAATTCACAATATTAATTACCAAATAATAATTTTGAAATTTTATCTTTTTTCTTTTACGAAAATCTTTCTTTTACGAAAATCTCTTAAACGCACATTACTCACTACCAAATAAAGCTATTGATACAAAATTCGGCATAAATGTTAGTTTTGTATACAAAAATATTATTTCAAATTTTTTTCACGATCGGTTCATTATATGGGTGCGGTCGGTCCCGTGCAAGGTTCCCTTACATAATCACTTAAACACACATTACTTAATGCTAAATTACGATATAAATACAAAATTTGACTGAAATATAGCTTTTATGTACAGAATTTTTTTACGATCGGTCATAATTCCCATACTAGGTCGCTTCAACCGTATTTAACTAATTGCATTATCAATTTGTGTAGAACACAATTATATATGTATTTAAGAAAATGGCGTTTGTAATGTTCAATTAATCTTGGAAATGTAATAGATCTAAATCTTGAGATTTTTCTATTTAAGACATGAGAAAACTTATTTCTACAAATATTTGATCAATTAGAAAAGTATTAATATAAAAGTAGCTGATGGAGGTATTTAAGATCCGCCTCGGCCGAATATATCACTCTAACTTGTTTAAATACAATTTTATTAAGTTTTATATAGCTTTGGATTTAAATATTCTAATTATAGGTACTTTTTTAGTTATTAACACCAGTTCTTTCTATGAAATATCATATGATGCTAATATTCTTAAAATTGAGCATGCCGTTACGGAGATATTGAATTTATGTAGATAGTTTTTGAAAGTGTATAACTACTTAACTAGAAAAGAGCAAACAAAAAATAGTATTGCAGTATGTGTCAAAAGCAATATCTCGTTAAGAGTCGTTAAGGTGTTTCTATCGTTAGTCACTGTAAATAATTTTAAAAATAATCCATGACTTAGTAATTTCAGATTTTAATGGTTTAATTCACACAAATAAACACAGTTGTTCAAAAGGTACTAAATTAAAAAAATGTATTTTTGACGTTATTTTTTGTGTGTTATTAATGGAAATTTATATGCTAGTGAATGAAAATATTAGTTAATTATTTTTTGGAAACGATATTTTATCTTAAAACATATTATAAACGCGCTTTTTCGTAATTTTTTCTGCACTAATGCAAAATGAACAAAAGTATGTAAAATACTTTTTTTAATTTTCAAAAAATAAAAAATATTTTTTTTTTCGTTTGCAGAATATAAATTATTTTCGGAGTTTTAAATAAATGAAGAGTTGCAAAAAATAATAAACAATAAGTTTAATTGATAAGAAAAACTAATAAGTGCAAATATCCTCGCTATTTTGCGAAGAAAATTTGAAGTTTAGTGAGTGCTTTTAGTTCTCAAAAGTTTGTTTTATTCTCTCAGAGCTCGTCTGTGTGATGAGAATAAATTTTTTTTGAAAACTGCTCCAGTTTCGCCTATATGTACTACTACATGGTTTAAACTTTATTGCTTTATAAAATACTAGCATACCCTGGGTTCTTCGCTACCCTAATTTAAATACATACAACATTTTGCTTACTTTAAAATTAATTAAAATTTTTTTTAATGTTTCAGTTTTATACGTTCAATATTACGTCATTATATTCGCATTCAGTAAGAAGCTTGTATTTTTAGTTTCATTCATTTAGCTTCCACATTATAAAAAATTTCGAAAGTATTATTTGGAAAAAAAAGTATTATAAAATACCTCTAAAAGATTATCATTTAATAAAAAATTGTATGTTTCTATGTTCAATATTATATACAATTCAAAAAATATAATTTTATTGAATGAAAAAGTACCAAAAGTCCTTTTCCCAATAAATTCTCATTTAATAAGGTACCATTTGAAGAATAGAAAAGTACCAAATAGTTCCCACATACAGAATAAGGTTGAATATTGAAAATTAAAAAAAGTACCTTTTATGAGACAAAAAGTACTAAAAAGTTCTCTCTTAAAGAATCTTATTCAATGAAGACCATGTATGTTTAATAATCATTTGAATTTATATTAAAGAACATACAAAGAGTATCATTTGAAGAAAGAAAAAGTACCAAGAACCGAATAAATTTTTCCTGTGGAAAGTACTAATACAATTTTCCCCTTTCCGCTTAAAAATATACTTTTGCGAGAATTAAGTTTACAAAACATTCCGTTTTTAAATCTATATATCACAGATTCAAATCTCAAAGTACCGAACAATTTACTCGAATTTGGTAATATATAGGCCTATATACATCAACAGCTTATTATGTGTGAGTAAATAAACTACCTTTTCAAATTAAAAAAAAATGGCTTAAAGAGTTTGAATAAAGTAAAATTTCCCGTTTTTCCCCTTTTTGGTAATTTAATAGGAATAATATATATATATATATATATATATATATATATATATATATATATATATATATATATATATATATATATATATATATATATATATATATATTATTCCTATTAAATAAATATATATAATACATATATATATATATATATATATATATATATATATATTATTCCTATTAAATAAAATATATATATATATATATATATAAATATATATATATATATATATATATATAATATATAATATATATATATATATATATTATGTATATAAATATATATATATATATATATATATATATAATATATATATATATAAAATATATATATATATATATATATATATATATATGTATATATGTATGTATATATAAATATATATATATATATATATATATATATAATATATATATATTTATATATAATATATATATATATATATATATATAATATATAAATATATATATTAAAAATATAACTCTTACAATTTGATGAATTGATCATAAAATTTATGAAGAACAACAAAAATATTATAGAGTCCAACGTTTTAACAATTTTTGGAAGAGTCAACACTTCAAAAAAGAGGCGGAACTGAATAAAACAAGCTTGTGAGAACTAAACGCACTCACTAAACTTAAAATTTTCTTCGCAAAATTGCGAGGATATTTCCATTTATTAGTTTTTTTCTTATCACTTAAACTTAATGTTTATTATTTTTTTCAACATTTTTCATTTATTTAAAATCCCCCGAAAATATATATAAATATATATATATATATATATATATTATATATATATATATATATATTAAAAATATAACTCTTACAATTTGATGAATTGATCATAAAATTTATGAAGAACAACAAAAATATTATAGAGTCCAACGTTTTACAATTTTTGGAAGAGTCAACACTTCAAAAAAGAGGCGGAACTGAATAAAACAAGCTTGTGAGAACTAAACGCACTCACTAAACTTAAAATTTTCTTCGCAAAATTGCGAGGATATTTCCATTTATTAGTTTTTCTTATCACTTAAACTTAATGTTTATTATTTTTTTCAACATTTTTCATTTATTTAAAATCCCGAAAATAATTTGAAATGAGATAAAATATCTTTTCAAAAAAATAAATAACTAATATTTTCATTCACTGCCATATAAAATTTAATTGATAACACACAAAGAATAACGTCCAAAAAATACATTTTTTATTTAGTACCTTTTGACCAACTGTGTTTATTTTTGTGCTTCTACTAATACATTCTAACCAGATCGGTCTTTTTTAGGTCCATGACAATTAGTTCCGTCTATATACTTACTATATGTTGTAAGATTAATACAGATTTTCTGAAAATTATCTTATTATAAGGTAATAATTCTAAATTCTTGATACATATGTACATTAAACCGACTTACTCTGTATGGAGAGCAATAACGTGTTACCACTCTTAAAATTTACCTTGCTTTGTTTTATGATGATTCTAAGTCTAACGATGACCGTTTGCGAGCTGAACCAAATTGAAAATTGATATTTTGGAATTATTTTTTTTAATTATTGTTTTGTTTTGAAACAAAATATCCAATATGGGTTATCGTTTGAAAGGGGCTGCGTCCAATGATTTATAAATCCGTTCATAATTGTCATGTTCCAAAATATTTAAAATTGTTAGGTTTTTCACTAATAAAAAATAAAATTTATGCACAAAAATCCATTCAAATGATACCTCACATAGTTTAAGAAATACTATAAAATTTAAAAAAATAATTTAAAAGGGACTTTTTGTAATCGGTCCATCTTACGTATGTCCATCGATAGACTAGAAATATTTTGGGAACCATTATAAAAGATAATAAAGATTTTTTGAATCTGGTTAAAATATTGAATTTAACATAAAAATCGTGTCACCCATACGATATTTTCTTAAAAAATGTCCAGCTTAAGAATGGACAACACTAAACACAAACTATTTTGGGTAACATCATATTACATAACAGCGAATATTTTGAGGGGAGTAACTCAAGTACCATTTTTTGTAAGTTAGTCTAATGTTATTTCAATTATTTTTTTATTATTTTAATTTAAATTATTTCAATAAAAACTATAAATTTTCATTTTATTTAGATTTATTTTTAAAGATTTTATATTTGTGAGTAAATAAAAAACTCATCTTCTAGAAGATAAGTCAAGAAGTGACTTCCTAGTCACATCTGGAAGAGTCTTTGGCAATATCTTACTTCCAAAAGTCATCTAGAAGTTTCTTCTGCTGGTCTTCCAGAATTATCTTCCTCGTTACGCTTAGACGTTCCCTAGCTCGGCATCAGTTCTTTCCGACTGGTGACAAGAATTCCTATACTTCCGAAATATCTCTGGCGAGCTTTTAGCACGTTTGGAAGATTCACATGAGTAACTTCCGCAATAGAAAACCTTTGTAGGGATTATTCTGTGTATTTTGTTTTGTAAGTTTGGATGTTTGTTGGCTTCATTCAGTTATGTATATTGTTTTCTTTTTGTGAATTCTGTTCGTATATTCGGTTTTATTTGTGTTATTTATTTTGTTTTTCTGTGTCTTTCGTTTTGTATGTATAGATAGATGTCTGTTGGTATAATTGCATTGTTTATTTTTTGTTTCTTTTTTCGCATAGCGTTGTTGTTGTTCCTTTTGTTTTGCTTTTGCTGTAATAATTATATAATCGGGGAAAATTAAATAAATTTTATAAAACTAATATGTTTAACATACATTATGGTAAGATTCGGCATAGCCGAATAAAGCACTCTTTCCATCTGTAAAAGCTGTACATATCGTCTAATACATATGAAACATTCCATATGTAAAATACATGTGGAAATACATATATGTATTTTTTCGATTAGAGCGTGCTCTATTTTCATGTGATAAGCATAAACAAAACAGCTGTTTTGTTTTGAAATACAATTTTCGAAAAAAATAATTAAAGAACTTGAAAAAGTAAGTATTTTTGAATTTTTAATAAACTAATTTATAATTTTAACAATTTGTACACATTAAAACATAGCTTTAATAGGTTAGGTGATATGGAAAAACATAGGCTGATGTGATAGCAAAAATTATGAATCGTATTTTTGACATACATTCGGAATTACATATGGATAAAAAAGTGACTGAACATATGTAAAATACATGTCGTCTAATATCATCTTTAATATATGCCTATTAAGCCGGCAATACCGGGCATGCCTTACGAGCTTGTTGGTAAAGGGAGGAAAGAAAAAAACAGGGTAGGTAAAAATATCGCTCGCGATCTCTATTTTATTTATATCGCTCGTTTTAAAATTCAAAATCGCGAGTTTTATTTTTGAACACGCGAGCACAATTTTAATTAGAGTTTTATGTGTTTTGTATTCGCTTCGTAAGCGATATTTACATGTTTATGTTTTTTTCAAATCGCTTACGAGCGAGTGGAAAACGAGGTGAATTCGAGCCGAAAATCAGCAAAATGTGTGTGCAAGAAACAGGTTCTGTTGTGATAGTAAAAAAGAAACAATAATATGGGAAATAATTATGTATGTGTGATGTAGATTTTATGACGGTCTGACAATGCAAAAGTGGGAAAGTATAAGAAAAATATTGTCTACCTTTTTATTTAAATGTGTATGTTTTTATCTGTAGTTATGTATGTACATATGTATATTGATGGACATGCAAATGATCTTTAAAATTTTTTTTATTTATTTTCACATTTTCTTTCTTACAAATATATTGAAAACAACAAATAAATTTAAAATTTTGTTTTTGTTTTCAATATATTTTAATGTTAAACTTATTTGGTTACGTCATATTTATATATAAATTGATTATGCCTTATAAATTTTAATTTATTCAATTTACAAAATTATAAAACTCGCGATTAACTCGTTTTGACTCGAATCGCGAGCGAGATCTATTTTACGCTCTTTAAATTTTCAACTCTTATCGCTCGAATTAAACTTGCTCACGAGCGAATTGAATTCGATCGCTATCTGTACCCTGGAAAAAAACTCTTTTGTCACACTTTCTTAATTTTGGTAGTTGCTTTATTTCTATTTTGCTCTCACAGCATAAAGATCGTGTGCGATTACTATCATACATGTTATTATTATTCTTTATTAGATTATAATTTAATTATAAATCTAATACAAATTATAGAGCATTAGCTACTAAGACTATCGGCTTTTAGGTATTCAACAAATCGATTATCATTAAAAATAACTTATATATTAATTCACTTCATAAAACTAAATTACTCGTTATAATAAAGTAAAATGGGAAAGCAATGTGTCATTCAAAAAACAAATAAAAATAAATCACAAAAATTAATTCAGCAGTCGTAATTCAGGTCTGAGTTGGGGAACAACTCTCCCGTCATCGCGATTATTTCTTAAACGCGTTCAGGCTTGTGTTTGTTGCCTGGCTTTCGACAGTTTTGCATCTCGCTCGCACTGGTGAAGTGTATTACTTCATATAACTGTTCAAAGTTATATGTTGTCTACATTAACCTCGTGCTTTCGTGTCACTTCAAGTGAGGTTATGTTTTACTGGTGGAGATCATAGAATACTCAAACGTTTTTACTTGGCGGAGACCATAAAATAGTCACGATATAACCTGGTGGAGACAATTTAAACTCAAATATATACTAGTGGAGACCATTAAAACTCTGGAACTTTTTTCTGGTGGAGAACATTAATACTTTTGATGAAATCACCGTATGCTCCAACTTCCTATATAAAGGTATAGGTCGTTTGGTGGGGTTTTCTCTGGACAAACGTGTGATAACCTGGCAATATGAGTGCTTAATGCACCGCCATCCTAATTAAAACCGAAAAAAAATATTCAGCATATAGTAAAAATAAATACTAAATCCAGTTCTGGTTATAAATTCATTTATCTTCAATATGTTGTCAAATAACGGTGTTTTCAAGAACTCCCTGGGGTTGGAAGATCCAAAAATGTCATCTCTGATATCTTGAAAATATCTGCCTTATAAAAGAATGTGATCGAAAGAGAGATCCAAACCACATTTTAGACAGACTTATGATGATTTCCGGTTATAAAAGAATGTGATCGAAAGAGAGATCCAAACCACATTTTAGACAGACTGATGATGATTTCGGGTTAAGAAAAAAAGTTGTGTATCACATATGTATGGCCTAAGCGTAAGCGGGAGAAAATTTTGATTTGTTGTTTGTGAATACTCGTAGGATAGCTCGGTTGGTTGCAATTTAAATTTAACTCTTTATAATGAGGATGGAAGTAATCAGCCCATTTAGATAGTTTTCTTTTTAATATCCGCCTTTTCAGTTTGATGTTCCATCAAAATCGGGACACTATTAGCAAATTTGCAGGCTTTATGGATACAAACTTTCCTGCTGGAAAGAAAACCAATTATGTTAGACTCTTAACTTACGATCTCTTAAGAGATAGGAAATTATCTCTCCATGAATAATTTCTCGCAAATATAACACCCAATATTTTCAATTGATCCACATTGTCCACTGTATAATCTCCAACGAACAAGTTATGTTGATTTACATCGCAAATTCTCTTCCCAAAAACGTGTAGTTTTTTGTTTCCGAAGTAGATATTCTAGCGTCAGATTTTGATGACCAATTGCAGATTTCATCCAATACATTCTGTAACAAATCGTTACATTCAGCATTAGTATTCTTTTTACAGAATATATACAAATCATCAGCATAAATACAGTGATCTATGTATTTGTGTTTATCAATTATCAAACTGATCTAACTGAATGCGAATACTCGTAGGATAGCTCGGTTGGTTGCAATTTAAATTTAACTCTTTATAATGAGGATGGAAGTAATCAGCCCATTTAGATAGTTTTCTTTTTAATATCCGCCTTTTCAGTTTGATGTTCCATCAAAATCGGGACACTATTAGCAAATTTGGAGGCTTTATGGATACAAACTTTCCTGCTGGAAAGAAAACCAATTATGTTAGACTCTTAACTTACGATCTCTTAAGAGATAGGAAATGATCTCTCCATGAATAATTTCTCGCAAATATAACACCCAATATTTTCAATTGATCCACATTGTCCACTGTATAATCTCCAACGAACAAGTTATGTTGATTTACATCTCTTCCCACAAACGTGTAGTTTTTTTGTTTTCGAAGTAGATATTCTAGCGTCAGATTTTGATGACCAATTGCAGATTTCATCCAATACATTCTGTAACAAATCGTTACATTCAGCATTAGTATTCTTTTTACAGAATATATACAAATCATCAGCATAAATACAGTGATCTATGTATTTGTGTTTATCAATTATCAAACTGATCTCACTGAATGCGAGAGAAAACAGGATAACTGAGAAACGTGAACCTTGCGGAATTCCATTGTATAAATCATATAATTTGCGATTTGTCAGATATGTTCTAAAATAATTAAAAATCTTGGGACCAACCTTCCATTTGTTCAATACATCCAAAATAACATGAGCTCCAAACCTATCAGAAGCCTTCTTAAAATCAATTAAGAGGGTAGAAACGTGGTTGTGTGATGAAAGGGCTTTTGTAATAAATAAATCTATGTGTAGGAGAGCATCCTCTACCACATTTAAATGCTACTTGATTCTTAGCAATAAGACATTCTTTTTCGGTAAACCATGACAACCGGTTAGCAATAATTTTTTCCAGTACTTTGCTAAGATATTACAGTAAGGAAATAGGGCGATATGCTTTAACATCAAGAGAGTTGACGTTGGTCTTAGGAATAGGAACTACTGTGGCCGTTTTCCACTCGAAGGGAATTGTATTCTTATTCATTATATCATTATAAAGTGAAAGTATTTTCCTTTTTGCGTTAAGACTAGTATGTTTAATCATATCATATCCTATCATAACAAGGCGTTAAATCACTAATCTTATTTATGCAATAAAAAGTTCAGAAAGGGTTATATCATTCTCCATTTGTCTAGTGTTAAAGTTCAACGTTTCGTTGGGTAAGGTGCCGATAAATTCAGAGGAGTAATTTGACCATACATTAGCAAAGGAATCAGCTATATCATAAGCATCAGTATTGATGCAGTCATTCGATTTAATGCAGTCATTCGATTTGTGTATTCACATTATTGATCGAATGTCTATTAATTTTGCTCAAAATTTCGCTGACTGATGAGTCTCGATTGATGCTATTCGTAAAATTTTCATAGCTACTTTTTCTCTGTATTCTCACTTCTCTACTGAATATTGATTTGTCCTTTTCGTACAATATCAAATTGGAAGTTGTGGGAGATTTTATAAAATTCCGCCATAAACTTATTTTCGCCTCACGCAATTTACAAACTTCTTTATTCCACCATGGAACATTCGCTTTCCTTTTCAGAGAAGATTGTGGAATTGATATGTTGGCTGCCGTTCTCATTGCCTTTGTAATCGACGAAGCTTCTCTTTTGATATTAATAGATTCTGGTATCTTTTCCAGCTCGGAATCAACCATATTAGAGTATTTTGTCCAATCAGTTAACTTAATTTTTACGATTAAAATTAAATCTTCGGTTATCATTTTTAGACGAATTTTCACAACAATAGGGAAATGATCATCTCGTCCAATATATTCCATGATGTTGAAGATAATAAACTTTGAGAGCATAAGGAAACATCAATATGTGTAAACGTACCACGAGTGGAAGTCATTCAAAATGTATAAATCGGAAGATATTTTTGCATTTTCCAACGTGTTTCTCCTAGGTGTTATTTTTTAAACGATTTATTGACAATGATATAAGTCTCTGTAAGAGCACGCAGAGAAAAAACTTGGTTGTGGTTAAAATTATGATTGTAGTCTAATACCCCATTTACACATACACGAAATCTAGTACTTATGAGATTTCGAGCCAAATCAAGTTGATTTTTACTAGATTTCTATATAAAACAAAATCTACTTCGTAACTAGATTTCGTTAAAATCTTATATTATACTTACAATACTTAGCACAATTCGCAAATTTCAATTTGCCGATTTATATGAAATTTTGGTTCATAAAAAATTTAAGTATAATTTCATAAAAATACTAGTATTTTTAAGTCTGTTGTAAATGTTAATCATTTTCTATAGCGAACCTTATATTTAGGCCATGTCAAAATGTAAACCGATTTTGTCCATTTTTAATACCAATCAAACTGCAACAATAATTTAGGTCCTATCGTTCTTTTAAGAAACTGGCAGTCTCTCTGACTGACAGACGTGTCTAGATCGTTTGAGAGTAAGAACCTAGAAAATTTTAATGTAACAATTAAGATCCAAGATTTATAGCCGAAACTTGATAATTCAAATTAAAGGTTTCACTTTTCTCAGCTTTTTAACCACTTTCTGGGTAACAGTTTTCAAATTAGCCGAAAAAACGAACAGTTAAAAAGGCGTTCAGTGCCTTTGTATATCAGAAATTTATTGTACAGCCAGGTTGTATGATAACTTCTGTAAACAAATTTTCAGCATTTTTAAAACTTTTTGATGATGTAAAAATATGATAAATTAATATTTTATAAAAAGTTTGGTGTTCGGTCAAAATTTCGCCGAACACCGAACATTGGCCGAACCTCATTTTTTACAGAACTCCGAACCCGTACCCGAACGTTCGGTCGGACACTAATCGTTAATGAAACCTTTCATGTTCCATTGCAATATACGAAAATCAGCCATGATAACGTCATAACAAAAAAGTACAATTTAATTTACTTAGGTTAGATGTTGTAGAGCACTACGCCATGATGAAAGTACGTAAATTAGCCATCAGAGTTATCCATCTTATCGGATGATGGTAAAAAATTTTGATCCTTATTGATAAGATCCTGAGTTATCTTTTCAAGGGGGAAAATAAATCACAAATATTTTCATTATTAATGTCAAAATTTTGAATTTCTGTATTTACTTAGAAGGTTCTGTAGATTTTGTTTGTCGTTTTGAGGTAGAATTATTTATTGATTTTGGTGGTTCGGAAGGTTCCGAGGATTTATTATTGTTTGTTGTCTTATATGTTTTTAGATTTCGATGATGAAGTAAATGCTTGCTCATTTGATAAAGAACTATACGAGTCTCGTCGGATAAGTTTCTCTGTAGCTTTACTCGTCTTTGGAGATGTTGCATTACGTTTTTGTTGAGATTTTTTATCCTATTCAATTTTTCAGGTTCCTGCACTATTTCTGTGAAGATTTGTTGAAGTTTAGTCTGATTTGGTGTTTTCAACTCAATTTCATATTTTCTCTTAGCAGCGCCAAAGAAGCATTTTTCCAATGTTTTAATCTTAATGATTTCCTTTTGTTGAATGAAACGAGGACAGTTTTTATCCGAAGATGGGTGCTCATCACAACAATTGGCACATTGAAGAAGAGTGCAGTCATCTGCTTCATGAGGTGGAAGGTTACATTTATCAAAGACGCTTGATTAGAACATTTATTTTTGGTATGTCCCAGAAGTTGGCAAATGCGACAACGCATTGGGTTTGGAAAATAAGTTTTAACCCTAACCTTATACCAAGCTACATCGATAACATTCGGTAAATTATACAAATTAATTTTAAGAACTATATTACCATTAAATTGGATGGAACCATCTTAATTTTTTGTGAATTTATATACCGAAACTACTCCATGAGATTTAAGCTCAGTAACAATCTCGTCATCAGGTATGTCCTTTAAACAAGGTGCATATACAACTCCCTTAATAAAGTTCAAAGTCTCATGAAGTTGGACTTTGATCTCACATAAATTTACGGACCAAAATCAAAAGATCACTAAGTTGACTAATGGAGTCTAATAGTATTGAAATTGCGTTCAATCCTCTGTATATAGTAAATGGACTTAATTTTCCCAATTGATTATCCTTCGATGACATTACAAGGTATTTAGGATCACTAAGTGTCGTTTGGGTGTAGGTAGCTGAGGTTGATCAAAAAAGTCGCCAAGAATTGAAACCTATTCGATAAAATATATGGTGGCCCGGGGGCCATTTCCGAATTGTCCGCTATGTACTGTAATTAATTGTCTTCAACACAGATTACAAAAACAAAACTATTTAAAAAACAAGTCACAATATAATAATATACCGCCAACATAATTAAAATCCAAAAAACAAATAAAACCAACAAACATTTAAGTGCCAGAAACTTTTTTTGGAAACTTTTGATTTTGTGTGAGAGAGAAAGAATATCATTGATCTATCTCGCGTTACGGAGTTTCTCGTACTGGAAAACTTGTTTTGTTATTTTTCTCATTTGTACAACAACGCCGTTTAATTTCGGCAAGCTTAAACTCTTAACTTTATATATCCTACTGAAGAGAAATAGCTCCGTCATCGATAAATTCACACCTAGTCCATTTCTATTTTATTTAGGGCTGACTGCATGACCTCACTGATTGTCGGGAGAAATTTACCTTTGAGCAGTAACACTACGTCATTCTTAGGATAGAGTTGACCGTCAGCAACCATAGTAGGGGAGACAACACTCCTCCTTGTTCTGTACCCCTGGTAACTCGTGTCCCAATCCTATCATCCCCTAAGGTTGAGTTCATAATTCTGCTTTTAAGCATCGATACTATCCAACTCTCTAGGAAATCCTGAACTCCGAGTACGACTAGCGACTCTCTGATGGCCTCTATTCTAAACGCGGCTAAAGTATATTCCCTATGCTCTAAACCGTGCTCAATACAACCAACCACTTCATGTAGCACACTATCAACTGACTTAGCCTTCCTTAGGTTTCGAGTGGCATGCCCTACCGGCCTTAGAAATAAACATTACCCTGATCTCTCTCACCTTTCTTGGAAGGTATAATGTGAGAAGACAACTCTTATACTTATTGAATGAAAATTCATTGAATCATTTCATTTATCTTGTTGAAGAATTTTAACCAGTCGGTTTTCCTACGATCCCTAAAGGGTTCCTGCTTAGATTTCACTGTGAAAGTAATCCGGCTATGATCAGAGAAAGAATAGTCGGTATTTACTTTCCATGCTATTTTTTGTTAGTAAGAGTAATATCAATAACTGTTGCCTATTCCTAAACGTTGGTATATTATTGCCCATGTTACATATAATAAGATTCCTTGCAGTAATGAAATTAAAACTAACTGACCTCTTTTATTAATGTCAGCACTGCCCTATTGACTGTGATGTGCGTTTGCATCACAGCTTAGTATCAGGACAGCGCCCTTCCGCTTTGCAGTACCTCTTCACCAGGCGGCTCTATAGCTCCATACCTCACAATGATGCAGGTTTATTTGTACAATCCCAAGTCCAAAATTAACTACTCCTCTCACCGATCTAACCTCTCGAGGGATTTGTCGTCTACAGCTACCTCCCTGTATTCTCCTTACACACCATTGAAGCAACAAACTTACATTGGTTTGTAAGGAGATTACTGTCAGTATAGTGTTCACCGGTCTTATGGAATCCATACTGTCACTATTGACCTGAGTGGTAATTCAGATGCATGAATCAGCTCAAGCAAAAATCTACAGCTCTATATAAAATAATTAAAACAAGTAAGAATTCTACATTCGGCTGTGCCGAATCTTATATACCCTTCACCATGATGTGTTAAAAACAGTGATGACGAATTTTATTACAAAAAATCAAAAAAACAGCAATTGTAGCCCATTTTATACGATCTAAATTAATCCGGGCTCTACATGCATAACTTCATATTTCTTGGTTCAATATTATAGAAATTTTAAAAAGTACCTTTTGAAGAACGAAAATGTTCCAAAAACTTCTCTTTTATGGGATCCCACTTAATCCAGGCTATACATAATGTTTCTAGGTTCAATATTATAGAAAATTCCCCCCTTTTATGTGTTCTAGCCTAATCCTGGCTCTACGTACTTAATTGCATGTTCATTCTTTGATTTGTGTTTAGAAACAAGAAACCACAATAACAAAAAAATTACCGTTTGATACTGTGTTCTGTTTCTGTTTGTTTATTATTGTTTTGTATGAGCATGCACGAAAAATGTAAATTTTTCATGAAATTTTCAGAGGTGGTCTCGGATTTTTTCTCATATCTTCGTTATTTATGGACCGATTCGACTGATTTTAAATAGCGTTCTATTCGATCGTATTTCCAATAGAATTATTGAAAATTAGGATCTCGCAGATATCTGGGGTCTACTGAAAACTGATTTCAACATACACACAGGCAGACAGACGGACATGGCTAAGTCGACTCCGCTATCTATAAGGATCCAGAATATATTAATTAATTATATTATAGAAATTACAAACGGAATGACAGACTTATATATAGCCTTCTCACGAAGGTGAAGGGTGTAAAAATAATAATAAACAGTGTAAAAATAGAAAAAAGACTATTATAACACTTAAAAACATTAATCCTATTAATGAACATAAACTTTTTCTAAAATATAAATTTATTGAGAAATAATCTTAAAAATAACTCAAAATGACTGACTGCAGTGCGTGCAAGTCAGTAATTAGGGGAGAGACGGGAATAAGATGCAATGGTGTTTGCGATAAAATATATCATTGTAAAAAAATGCTCTGGTGTAGACCAATATTCGATCGGAGTTCTAGAATCAAGTAATTTTGTTAGATTTATTTGCGAGGATTGTATGTAATATATAAGAAATGTGGATCTCGTGCTGGGAGAAATACAATATGGGGTACGAATAAATAAACAAAACCTAAAAGAATATAAAAGGGAATTTGAGTCATCATTAAAGAGCAACGAAAATGAAATAAAGCAATTATTACTGGCAATTGAGAAAAGATATGAAGAAAGACTTAAAATTATTGATAACACTCAAAAAGCTTGTGAAAAAAATGTACAAGAAAATAAAAAACTTTATGGAGCATTAAAAGACAATGAAAACAATAATAAAGAAATATGTAATAGCATAGAACAAATACAAAGATGTGCAATAAAATAAAAAAGTAATAAAACAAACAAACGAAAAACAAAGCAAAATGTCATATGCAGAGAATTAAAAAAGCAGTGATACCAGGTCAAAATAAACAAGTGGGTCTAATTGTTAAATCTGAAGAAAGACAGGATGTTGAAAAAAAAGAAGAATTAAATAAAAAGGTTGATCCAGTGAATTTAAAAATAACAAAAATAGAAAACAGAAAAAATGTGACAGTAATAATACAAAGCGAAAATAATGAAGAAAGAGATAAAAATGCAATTGAAACTAAAACATATAATAAGTAAAATGAATAAAAACACGATTTTAACAAAATATCATTCTAGACATTTGGAGCTTAGTGGGTGACATTTTAGTCAATATAATTAATAAATCGCTGGAAATGGAGAATTTCCAACAAATTGGAAAGACCAACACCAATAAAAAAAGTAAAAACAACGAAGAACTGTGAAGAATTTAGACCGATAAACTCCTTAAAAACCTATGAAAAAATTCTTGAAAAAGTAGTAAAAGAAATATCTAGAGAAAATTCAATTTTATCTAAATATCAATCGGGATTTCGAAATAAATATTCGTGTGAAACTACAGTGAATTACGTAGTAAACAGATGGAAAAATAAAAAGAAAAATAATAAAATAATGGCAATATTTCTGGACTTTAAGAGAGCATTCGAAACAATATACCGCAAAATATTATTAAAAACAAGTAGGAAAGTATAGTCGGGCATGGCCGACCATATAATACCCTACACCATGAGTATATTTTTAAATTTTTTACTTTTTATAAAGAAACTTTTATGTTGAATATTATTCCAAAATATTTAAGCAATTTATTGATAAAAAACCAAAATTTCTAAATGAGGCTTTATATTGGTCAAACATGGGCCGATCCTCGGTAAATTTGGGAAAAGGATATATTTTTAAATAACAGTTAGTTTTGTTGAGTTTCATTGCGATACAAATGGTTACAAGTCAATTTTAGACGTTTAAGACATTTTTTGAAGGGGGTTTGTATAGGGGCTAGGGTCAAATAAGGGTCAATCCTTACGAAAATCTGCAGTGTCATTTATACTTATATAAAACTTATTTGTACCAATTTTTAGAGAGCATAAAAAGTTCAAATTGGGAAGTACGGTTGTATGGGGGCTAGGTGAAATAATGGACCGATTTCATCCATTTTCAATAGGCTTCGTCCATGTGCCAAAAATTGGTCCAAATTTCATCAAATTATCTTGAAAATTGCGGCCTGTACCTTTCGCACAAGGTTTACATGGACAGCCAGCCGGACAGACGGACATGTCTTAATCGGCTCAAAAAATGATTCTGATCGATCGGTATACTTTAAGGTGGGTATTGGACCAATATTTTTGTATGTTACAAACATCAGCAAACACGTATAATACCCTCCCCACTATAGTGGTGTAGGGTGTAAATATGTACATGTACGGAATTCAAAGTAATGAACTAAAATGGTTTAATTCGTATTTTAACTAATAGAACTCAATACACTAAAATTAACAATATAAAATCTAATCCAATGACAAATGATTACGGTGTTCCACAAGGATCAATTCTGGGTGCACTGTTGTTCATTATATATATAAATGATATGCCAAATGTTTTGGAAAAAAGTGAAATTATTTTATATGCGGACGATACATTAAAATTTGTTGAGGACGAGAATGATAACACATGTAAAGATAATTTAGAGCACGATATGAAAAATATCAGTAACTGGTTGAAAATGAATAAACTAAAATTAAATGAAAATAAAACTAAAATAATGGAAATTAACATTACAAACAGTGCAATATTTCCAATAAATAATAATATAATAGAAAAAGTCAATCAAATTATATATCTCGGTTTTATAATTGGTAAGGAACTAAGCTTTAAAGATCACATAGATTATATATGCAAGAAAATTGCCAAAATATATCGGGTTTTTAAACGAATAAGAAAGAATATATCAACAATGACATCAATTAATGTTTATAATACAATAGTAAAACCTCATTTCGAATACGGTTCCACAATAATATATACATGCTGTAAAACAACACAATTAGAAAGATTACAAATATTACAAAACAAGGCTATGAGAATAATACTTAAATGTAAAAGATATACATCAATACAACTAATGCTAAATATACTAAACTGGATGAGTATCAAGCAAAGACTAGAATTGAATACAATACTATTTATACGAAAAATGAAGAGCGAAAAAGCACTAGGATATCTAAGCGAACAATTAAATTATGTAGGTGATATACAACCATATAGACTGAGAAATGCAGATGACTTCAGACTACGGTCAGCACATAACACAACTGCACAGCTATCGTTATTCTATAAATGACTTAAACTATATAACTCCATGCCAACATATTTAAAAAAAGAAATAAATGAATATATATTTAGAATGTGTAAATTTTGTTAAAAATAATACAAATGTACTTTTATAGAGCTAAAATTAATTTAATGATTGATTATGTAATCAAATTGCTACTTAAATTGTAACTTAAAAAGTATTAATAATACTAATAAATAATAATAATAAAGTCCGGACTAAGGCTACCAAGCTAGACAACGGTGGCCCTTAAAAATGCAAAGGTATTTTTATTACCAAAGTTGAATTTCCCATCTGGACCAGACCGATCTATAACAGCGGTTCGAAAGTTTTCATCCAGGCTCGTGACTTCTTCACCTTCCTCGTTGATGAGGTCGGCTGATGATCCCCATATCTAACTTTTTAATGGTACCCTTTCGAGGCTCATTAGTGGTGTTAGCAGGATTTGTACCAGTCGTCCCCACTTTAGCTTGGAGTTCTGGCCACTTCTAGAACCCCGTTGGATCCATCACCTCAAACTTCTGTGTGACACTGGATTCTCCAAAGAAGTCCTTCGACAGCTCTAGAAGATCGTCCAAATTACAGTCCGTAAAGATCTGTTCTTCATGAACGTCAGTCAATTTACAGTGTTGATGTTGGTTTTTCCAAAGCATGAAAAAAAAATTCTTTTTTATGAAATTATCTTGGACTTTTGCTCATATATCTGTTATTTATCGATCGATTTTGCTGATGTTTAATAACAATCTTCTCGAAAGTATGTCTAACAGAAATATTGAAGATTCTCACCGATATCTGGGGTTCTCTAAAAACTGATTTCAACAGACTACAGACAGACGGAAATTGCTTAGCCGACTCCGCAATCTATACGGTATGGTTTTTAGCAAAATATATAATTTAAATTGAGCATAATAATAGACTAATTTTTGAAAGTTACATCTTGGATAAAAATTAAATACCAATGGATGGTAATTTTCTTAAAAAAATATAATAATTAATAGAAACAATTCTAGAAAATTCGATTCTTTATCTATTTTCAAAAATCGAGTTTGGGTATATTCGATTTTTTTTATTTTTGAAAAAATTGTTTTGCTGATTTCAAAGTAAAGCAAAATCCAGGAAATCTATCAATTAAATACATGTATTCGTTATTTTTTCGATTTTAAACAATAATGGTTTACGCAGTTGAGTTGAAATTGATCAACTTAACTTTAAAACAACTCAACTTTTTTAGTATTATGAATTACAACTAATTTCAGTTGTAATTGTGTTGATGTTGCAAACCTAAAAAGTATTTTTCGTCACAAAATTAAGTGAAAAGTTTATGAAATTGTGTTTTTCGAAAATAACAAATCTTTTATCTTTTATTTGTTAATTCGTTCATCTTTTTATTGTTAATTCGTTCGAAAATCAGTGATTAATGAAATTTAAGAATATAAAAAAAATACTTCGTTTTATCTTAAAAAATTAATCTAAACAATTGAGATGTAATTTGTTATAACTGATTTTGATGTTGTAATTTTTTCCAAAAAAGTTATAAGAAATTTTAAAAAATGCATTTTTATTAACATTTAAAATGAAACTCCGTAGCAAAAATCCAATGGAAGAAAACCGGGTAGTTATACTTAGTGAAAAGTATTCTGAGCGTTTCAAATTCCAATAATCGGTTGTAAATTTTTATAATATGAATAAAAAAGTAATTTTGTTTTGGTGTTTTACGAAATAAAAAATATTGTTTTAAGAAGTTTCAAAACTCATATTATTTTGAACAATAAAAAAATTATTTTTTGAAAATTTTTACATTCAAAAAGATTAAGTAAAAATATGGACTTATGTAAAAATTGTATTTTCAGTGTAGTTTGATATGATATGAAATATTTTAAACAAATAAAAATAAGCACATGAACAATGCACTTTATAGGGTCGGAAAAATATATTATAGAAATTACAAACTTATATATATATATCCTTTTCACGAAGGTAAATTGTATAAAAACTGCATATTAAGACTCTTCTAATATTAGATAACGATCTAAGTCATCCACCAACAGATTAACTGTTTCATGATACTAAAGATGGACAGAATTGGGTAATGTATATGTCCCTCAATGTAACCCGACTATTAATTCCACTATCAGTTGTTGTAACAACTAAAACTATACAATAATCTAACTGGGGTTCTACATCAATGTCCAGGCCTAAAAATTTTGCTACTTAAACTGGAATCGTCCATAAATCTATTGGACAGAGTGTAGTAGGGTTGGCTGTGCAGTTGAATTATGGTGGGTGTCATGAGGGCCCTGACCATATGCAGGACATTCGTTGGGGAAGGCACGTTCTATACGTGACCAGTAGGCATTGAGCCTGTTGCTCCATACCTATCTTAGTTGTGCCAGAACTATTCTTGTTTTCCGCGGCAGGTTTTCTTCCGTGTCTCCAATGGCGGTGGTCGAACTCCAAGTACGACATTCATGCGGTATCCTGCGACCGCATGGCGTTTCTATGAATGTCGTTCAAAGCTGCTGATTACGAGGACTGATCCAGTGGATCGTGCAGATATCTGCATTCCTCGTATATACGAGAATCCTTCCTGACATGCCTCGGGAGTATCCAACTGTGTTATTAAAATTGGGATGACTCCGCCCTTGACATCCCAGGAGGGACTGTTTGTTCAACATGACTAGGAGGACTTTGTTTTCTTGTGCAGGTGATGTTCCGATGTAATTTGTATGCAGTCCGTTACAATCCTTTGGGCGGAATTTTGGCAGCTTTGAATGTTTCTCCACTGGGTATCACTGAGCGAAGATGACCACACTGGAGCTGCATAATTAACCACTGATCGACCAATCGTTTTATATGTAACCAAAAAGGTTTCTTTATCCATAATCCAAGTGCTGCGTGCTAGCGCTTTGAGGATCTTGTTTCTACTTCGCAACTTGTGCGCAATTGCAGTGGCTTGAGCTGTGGTAGTAAAAAGGCTATCAAATGTGACCCAAAATATTTTTGGGTGGTGCACTGTCAGAATTTGGATTCCATCGACCACGATGCCAATGTTTAGGTTTACTTCCTTCGTCCAGGTGGTGAAAAGTGTGGTTGACGTCTTCGCTGATGATAATTGCAGGTTACGCGCAGTGAATAACTAATGTATTTCGTGGAGATAACGCATAATTCATCAATGTTGTGGCCCGTCGTCATAATAGTACAATCGTCCGCATATGAGTTTAGAGAGGTAGAAGTTAAAAAAAAGTGGCGATATTACTCAACCTTTAGGTACGGCTTGTTTAACTCTGCAGAGTTTGAAGCGTCCGTCTGAAAACTCCACGAACGACTGACGGCCACTCAGATAACTTACGATCCATCTCTCGTGTTGTTAGGCATTGTGGATTGCAGGATATTCTCGAAGAGTGTGGCGTGACTGACAGTGTCGAAAGCCTTTGACAGGTCAAGAGCTACTAGGACCATCCTTTCACAGGGTCTCTGCTGGTTTAAGCCTTGTAAGTGGCAATGGCGGTTAATGCTGTGGTGGTGCTGTGCATTTTTAGAAAGCCACGCAGGTGACGAGCTGGTGTTAGGTGGTTGGACAGCTAGGAGGAGGAGAAGCGCCTCAAAAGTCTTCGCCACTGGTGATAGGAGGGAAATCGGCCTGCATGAGTTTTCCTCCGTCACGTCTTTCCCAGGTTTTAGAATGGGAATGACTCTACCCTTTTTCCATGCTTCGGGTAGTACTCCCCGCTCGCCAAGGTGTTTTGACATCGGCATGTATATTCCACCGGGGTCAATCGCCTTAGATGGTTTGGCGTTGTTGATGATGTGTGCAACTTCGGCTGACATCTGCAACTTCGATGACTTGAAGGTTGTGAAGTTTGCGAACAACGCTGCGTTTCGCCTTGTCTCTCTGGGTGGTCAATGAATTGCCTGCAAAATGCGCGCGAGCACCCTTCAGGGTCGGAAATGGGGACGTCTGCAAACAAAATCGCGACCCTGTCATCCTTCTTCGTCGAGTTGAGAGAGATTGAACTGTAGACCACAACTTACTAACACCCGAACTCAAGTTGCAGTTCTTCAAGTGATCTAGCTATATTTTCAGCTTGTCCTCATATACCATCTTGCTGATTTCAAGGTTCAGTTGGGTGAGCCTAGGATCACCTGGGTTGGTATTTCGGATGTCATCTCTTTCATCTGCAAGCCTGGCTGCTTCTGCTGAAAAGTTCGGCCGCTCTACGCATATACGAGCAGCTGCTGAGATGACAGTTTCGCGGAACTTCCTCTCTGAATTGTGTACGTTGGAGGGAAAATTTTTATCACAGAAGATGCGTTCAATGAATAATCTGTTTCAGTCTGTTTTCTTTTGGTTTACGTATTGACGGCGTTCAAAGACGATAAAATCGTTAGGTCGATTCAGACAAACGATTATGGGTAAGTGGTCTGATCCCAGAGAAACTACGGCTCGCCATGTTGCGTGGTTGATCAAACCAGCACTCGGTTTGATCAACCACGGTTTCTCCCGATCTAACTGCAATATCTTGAACTTCAAGTTATTGGTCTCTGGAGTTAGAATCTAGAGAAAGATTCTATACTGCAAGGTGTTATGAATGATGAATGCAATGTCCCACCGTTACTTCTGGTGCGGTCTTTTCGGAGAATGTTCTATTCGTTACAACTTTGCAGACTAGAATTGTTCGAATTGGAGGCCATTGCAGTTGAACTGCAATATGGATATCATCTCAGGTCTCCGGAGTGCAATCGTAGGTGTTAGCGGCGACGGTAATTGTTGTTGCTGCTGTTGTTGTGATTGCAGAGGATGGCGGAGGGGTAGCGCGTAGCATAGGGTGACGAAATTTTCCGACCATTCTCGATGGTGGTTAAGTCCGGAGCAGTTCCCGAGATGCACCAGCCCAAACAAGAGTTGAACCTTAATTGGAAAGACACATGGTGCAGTCGGTTCTGACAAACTGTGCAGGGATTTAATTCAATTCCGGCACGGACCAAAGGGATGCTGAGTATCAATGCCGGAATATGTCGCTCCGAAGCAGAAAATTGTATTGTTGTTGCTGGGATTAACAGCCCTTGGCCGAATAATTCTGGTCATTCCAGTACGTAGAACCGGTTGTCGGGAACGTCAACTATCAGTATTGGGTTACAGTGTGGAGATAAGAGCAATTTCCAAAATTCACAATTTACTACATATACATTTTCTAAATTCACAATGATGCCAAATAATTAAAAAATCTTATTCTTGAGTAAAAAAATAATTTGTTTGGTGGATATTCCACTCGCTCCGTATTGTGGAAAAAATTAAAAAAAAGGTTTGGAAAAAATTAAGAAAAGCTGTCTGAACTCCTTTGGACAATTTTTGCTAGGACCAATAGGTGGAAAGTTGCACTTATTTGAATAAAACCCAAAAAGTGATTTTAAGTTAATCAGTGCATCAAAAGGTGAGTTAGGATCCAATATTTACGATGTCAGTATATAATAATATTAGGGTGGTTTTATGATTTAAATATATATAAATATAATTTGAAACACTAACTCCTAAACCAATAAAGATATCGATAAATGATTTTGAGCACATAAGTACAACCATTAGAGGTACAAATTGCAATAATAAAAAAAATATTCAAAACAGGAACGATACGTATTATTATACGAAATAATAAAATATCCATTGTTATCAACATATATGTATTATTATTTAAAAATATTACAAATAAATGAATTCATTCCATTTTTTAAAATTTAATAATCTAAACTTAAAATTTTTCGGTTCAGCCAGTAACATACATATTTGCATATGTATGTAATAATTAAAATTAAATACTAAAAACAAAACAATAAAAAAATAACAATTTAGTGTTATTATAGGGAAATCATAATGTAGTTGTATAACAGATGTACAACTTAAAAATTATTGCCAAGTTATTGTAGTGTACTAAACAATTTCTATTTAGCTGGACAAATTAATTTTTAGCTTGGAACTGGATAAGCACCAAAAAAGCTGGACAATCCAGCCAAGTCGAGCCAGGCTGGCAACCCTAATCCCAAGGCATTAGAATAAGAATTATGTTTTTAAGAATAAAAGTATATATTAAATTTTAGCAAGTAAGAAATAACTATCATCAACGTATTTATTTCATTTGATGTTTGTGACGCATAATTACAGTGGTACCTCGATTTTCCGTGCTGGTCGGGACCGGAAGCATTCTGTATAATCGATTTTCCCTGTTAATTAATTGATTCATAAATGATTCAAAAATATTAAAAAATAATTTTGCCAGAAAAGAGCAAACAGTAGATAAGGATAATCGAGTAATGTTGTTTGTCTATTATTTTCCAATTCAGT